>NW_009722294.1:22782-70977 GCF_000703405.1 Apaloderma vittatum | reverse complement strand
TCTTGAGGAGAAAAGACAACGCAGATAGAACGGTGCTTCACCAATACCGCCTAAGGAAACTTTCCACTGTGCCTTTTGCAACCGAACTTGCCTATCCCGCATAGGCCTTTTTAGCCATCAGCATGCTTGTAGCAAGTGTGGGTAGAGCCTTTCTCATATCTTTGTTCGCGAAGCCTAACCATGATGGTGATATACTATGTGCTATATGCTATATGTTATATACTATATACTATGTATTATATTGCATACATTATACATTATACATTATAATTTAAATCTAATGCATGTGTGATTGATACATGTAAATGTATGGAGCAAGCTTTTATTGATATAAGCCTATATAGTTATATCAATTAAAGCTTAAATTTCATATATTTACTAGTATCAACCCCATTCATTAGGTTAGATTATTACTTCAAGAAGACTATATATTGTGTGAGAGATTCTAACTTTTTTTAAACTTAGGAGCAATTTGAGTTGGGGACATGATTTCCATCTGCATGTTTCAAAATTGTGAAAAAAATATAGATTGTGTAATTCTTACTCTGTGAATGAAACACACAAAACATCTTTACACAGTGCTTCAAAATCTGATTTACAGCCCAAGCAAGTAGTAAAATTTTAAGTAAATCTTAAGCTAAGTTCCCAGAGTGCAAAGGGCCTTGCTTGCTTCACATATGATTCTATGATTTGTTGTAAGGGTATTTCACTGTGTATTTTAAAACTTCCACCAAATGGCATTAATTTATCTTCGAGGGAGGTATAGAAAACATAATTTCCCTGGTTGGATTAGTTCCTGGAAATTGCAACAAGCTGGGAAGTCCCACGAAACCAAATAAATTATGAGTACTGTGCAGTGCAGTATGTATGTTGTAAGTTACAGGGCATGAGCGTGGCCATGGAGGGTGTACCCCTCCTCGTTTTACATCATCTTCATTTATGTGGACACAGGTTCTTTGTTATTCGCTTGTAACCTGATAGGTTAGAATCCTGTCCTGACATGCATTCAGTAGAAATACTACACTACTTACTACTAAGTCTATTTTTTCTCTTGACAAAAAATCAAGAGTCAGTGCAATATTTATTTCTTTTTGACTGGTATTTATTATGGTTTTAAACAGAGTAAAGTAGTCGTTTGACTTTAGTCAGTTGACATCAGTGGGATACTTAAAATAAATCTCAGTGAATCTCCCTGTTAAAGTTATTTCTACTTTAAAAATACACTTCATAAGGAAAAAAATGTTGCTTTGGCCTTTTTTCCAGGCTTGTGGCTTGCAGATAACATAAGATTTTTTTAAGTGTGCAAGAGGGAGTTAATTGCTGTTGGAAATGATTTTGAACTAGATTCAGAATTGTGTAATATTTAACATGAGGGGCTGGGTGATGTTTAAAACAGGTGATTATGTTCTTTGCATTTCAATTAAAACCATGTGTTCCTACCTTATTATATAAACTTCAAATATCCAGAGTCTGTTGCATGTAAATGTAGACATGCTTCATCATCTGAAAACTAGATTTATCAGTTCTGAATTATTTTTATTACTCGGCACAAATTCTAAGCATGTGTATTTCATTTATAATTGGCCGAAATTATAGCCCCATGCAAATACAGGGTACTTTGTTTTCCGTAGAATTAGCAGTTCTGTGAAGTACAGGGTACATATCCATAAGGCTGTAGATGGCGCATATGCTACAGATAAATAGGCAATGCTCACTTTGCAGTGCAGTGTTCTGCTTCTGAGTAATTAAAATTGTGGACACAATCTTTTCCATTCTAAGGTGAGATTACAGAAGCAGAAGTGAGTCTTAGCCTCCTGCTAAAATATTTAACATCAGTATTATGGATGTAATTGTTCTGAAAATGTCTGCTAAGAGATTTCTAAGGTGTGTACAGAGCACATGAGAGCAGCCCATGAACTGTTTAAATCAATCATATTACCTTTATTCCTTTTTAGCTCTGTAAATCCCACTGGACATTATAAAATAATTCCTTAATAATATTACCAGAAACTCTTTCCGTGCTCCAAGTTTTCTTTATCACTCGTACAAGGAAGTCTACTAGTTGAGATACAGAAAAAATTAATTATAAAATGTTAGGAGAAACCAAAAGATTCATCTTAATATAAACATTCTTGGGTGCAATGAAGATTGCCTCATCTGTGTTGAGATCCTGCCTACTGAAAGAGAGAAACATGTATTATACAAACACCAAAATAAAAAAACCTTTTTGTCACGTTAAATTTAATACACACTATAAAATTCTCTGCTATATCCTAGATATACTGTAAGATGAAACTGTGCTAAATTGGAAGAAAAATGAAAGAGGAATAGAAAAGTAGCTGAACAAACAGGTAAGGATTATCAAGGGCACAAGCACAAAATAATGATTTCTAGTTATAGCACTTGAAAGGATGTAGACTGAGGACAGGTATTACTCTGTTCACCAACAGGAACTCTCATCAGCTGAAGAGATATTTGCATCATATATTATAGTTCAGATTTAAGTACCTTTTAGCTGCAGAAGGAATTGCAAACAAAGGAGGCAGAACAAACCTGTGTTTCTTAGACAAATAATTTTTCTGTCTTCTTTACATTTATGCCTCTAGCTGTAAAATGTCTCTGATGGAAATGAATTCAAGGGGGAAAAAAAAAACTCTATTATAGTTGTTCTTCTATTTAAAATAACTTGCTTACCAAATGGAATCCATGACAAACAAAAGGAATTAAAATAGCATGAAAGTAGGTGTATTGTATATGTGAACATTTACCTCTTGATATTTTTTAATGCTAATTACGCAGATAGTTTAATTAACAAAATGAGAAAGCAGCAGCCAAAGAAATAAAACCTCGTTGTTTTTTTTTTCCTTAAAAAATTAATATCAGAATTTATTTCCTTTTACCTATAATGCATTTTCTTCCCGATCAAGAAAACAAGAAATTCTTTAAGGAAAAAAAAAACAAAAACCCAGTGATGCCACAAGAAAGGTTCATTTTCATGCTCAGAACATGTTTCTTTATTTTTGTTCATCAGTATTTTCTCTTTATTTGACATGGTACACCACTGATACAGCACTATTCAGGCCAGAAGAACAATTATATCAGCATCTTAGGAAAAGCAGAAGCAGTATTTCTTTGGTAAGTTTACATTTTCGGAATATATTCTGCATGTCACGCATTGTAAATACTCGGATTCATTTGCAGTTAATAACCATGCTGCAGTTTCCTTATTCTCAAAATTATTCTGAGCAGGTATTAAAAAAAAGAAAGGAGCTGTGGTTGGTGAAAAAAGCCATAGCTATTTATTTGTGCATGACCTTGGTACTGCTAGTTATGTACTGCCATCTGAGTAGCTTCTTCTGTGGGAAAGCTGAATGTGGGATATAGACCTCAAAATACATGTTGGGTTGGAATCCTAAAATCTGGAGACACAGACAGAATGGCTCATGTTACCAACTCAAACTTAATAAAACTGCCTTTCCTCTGACTATCTGAAGTTGTGGAGTTCCAACATCTGCAAGCCAGCCAGGGAAAACTGTATGAAGTACTGTCTTCACTGCAGAAAAAAATATTGTTATTTTTTCCCTTTATTTTTACTAAGAGTGAGTGATATAACATACATTCGAATCTATGCAGAAAATTTTTTTATGGTTCATGTAATTCACATGCCCAGAGATAACTTTTTTCATATTTTTCTTTCTTTTCCTTTATTATAACAAAGGTTTTGAGTACTTTTTTTTATAGAAAATGTTTTCAAGTTCTTAAATTCAGCATTATAGTAGTCGGGAGTACAATGGAAATCAAAAGGATGACCTCTTCAAATAGTAGTTTATATACTTTATTGCTATAATGTTATTCAATGTCTTGTCTCAATTTAGAATAATTGCTTTAGAATAAATTTTCACCATTACTACTCCATTCTAGTAATTTGCATGTCAATTTTTGTGCTTCCAAATTTAAAATTTTGAATGTTAGTAAAGATAATTTTTTCTACTCTTTAAAGTCTACCTTGTCCTGAAATAATGTGTATATAAAAGATTATAAAAGTATGTATATATTCTTCAGATTAGTTGGAATTCTGTGCACATTATTTTTACAAGTAAAATGTGGCATCCTAGTAGTTAATACCTTGATACACTTGCTAAAAATAAGAGTTGCTGGTAATGATCCATATGTGACTCCTGAACACGATCTTGTAATTCTGCAAAGAGAAAACAAACTGTTCCACTTCAATATTTCTTGATCAGATACTCACTTCTTTAAAGTAATGTTCAAAAAGTTAGTTCTGTTATCAAAACAGTCACTAGAGTCATGTTGAACTTCCCTCAACTTCAGGGACTTAATGTTTTTGCAAAACAAACAAATAATCGATCTCAAATTAGATCAGGTGCCATCACTGTTAACACAAAATAAATGTCAGCTGTAAGGCCAGTGGATTGTTCCTGCACCTGCAAATTGTGCTGATTTTGCTCCTCAGCGTGGAGCTCTAGTTAAAGTAATTAAACTTGTGATTTATGCATAGGAGAATAAGAAGTCACAGTGAGAGGTTGATTGGAAGAATGAGTGTGGTTGAATGATTTCTGTAAGTATGAAAAACCAGAGAGTCTAGTTTAAAGTGATAGGGGTATGTATAAGAATCAATATGCAAAAGTAAATTGAAACATTACGTTACATAGATGTATGCATATTTTTTGAGTGTCTAAGTATCAAAAAGCTTTAATTGAAGGAAATTATGTTAAAAAATGTTGCTGGTAGCCCCTTCAGAATATAGCATAAATATATTAATTGTATTAAATATAAAATCCAGTGTCTCGTTATGGAGATATGGTGAAAAATGTGTTTACCTTTCCCCCTTACCTTTCTTAGAGAAACAAACATTTGAATTAGAAACCCAAAATGAAATGCCAAACAACAGATCTGAGAGTGTTACAGTGAAAAGAAAACAAGGATTAATAGGAAAAAAAATACATTTCTAAAGTAAGCAAAATTTCTAAATGACTTGGAAGCATGCAAAGAGCATAGTAGTGATCTTCTGGCTAGTAAAAGACGGACAATTCCTAATGAACAGAGCTTCTTTGGTCTTAATCTTTGACATTTTTACTCCTTTTACGTTATGTTTATGCCTATACCCTTTCTTTGTTTATATATAAGTATATATTATACGTGTTTAAAAACAGCTGGATGTGTGTCAGGGACTAGATAAATGTCTCAAACAGTCTGAACCGCCTGCCTGGCAGCTGTCTGTGCTTGTGTGGGGGTGATTCAGTGCTTTGCTGAGCCCCCGGCCCCAGCCCTGCACCAGTGGAGGTGTGGGGGCAGGCAGAGCTTGGAGTTGTGGCTGCGAGGAGCCAGGAGAGGAGGCGGTAACACCACCACCAGAATCTCCTGCCATCCCCCAAACTGGTTCCTGGTAATTTTCCACAAGGCCTATGTGGCGGGAACTTGACTGTACAAAAGGCGCTCACCCAGGGCAGTTGTGCTTTTTTCTCCCACCACTAGAAGATGGCTGCGTGTGCCGTGGTTCTCGCTGGATCCAGAGGTGATGATCTTTCCTTTTTCTATCACTTTCCTTCTCTCTCTAGCTTTAACAAAAGGCTAGATATGGCAAGGCCTGCTAATAGCTCATTGTTGTGAGGCGTGTTGTTTACCCTAAGTGGACAACTGAGATACATCATTGTTAGATGATTGATAAATAAAACTGATGTTTAGATCCATGGTGTAAGTCACCTTAATCCTGGCCTGGGAATTGGGGAACCTGAGTGAGTCAACTTCCTGAAGTTCTGGCCGTGACAATGTGGCACTTCAGGAGGTGGTTTAGTGTTAGGGTGGTGTAGGGCTGTAGGTTGGATGATGATCTTAAGATCCTTTCCAACTTTTATGATTCTATGATTCTACGATTCAAACAAACTTATGTATATATAATATTTCTATGTACAAAGAACTTTTCAGTTCTCCAATTTTCCATTACAACTGCATTTTCTATTTTTGTAGGGCCAATCCACTATTGTTTTTTTTCTTGATGCAGTTTAAGAATTTTTGTTTGTTATTTGATTCTCAGGATGATGTGTATTTACAGTTTCAAAAATTATGGAGAAACCTGGTCAAGCTCTGTCTGATAATCAATTCAGACATGATGTTTTATGACAAAATAGGTGATATATATTCTGCACTATTATTATTTCATTGACAGCAGCCTCAAGTTAGAACTACATGGAGAATATGAATGTGGCAATTACTTGCCTAAATATAGCCGTCTGGTTCTATTTGATTGCATCAAATGCCCTACAGGATTCAAGATACACACATGTGGTTGACACATATGAGATAGGGCCTACAGGACAACCATGTCATTATGGAGCATCAACAGAACAATTAGGAAATTGTAAGAGTACTTTAAATCACCCTGGATGTGTATTTGACTGAGTGAATCACTGCCTGGATGTGGGTCATCACTAACTGCCCTGCAATAGTGCAGATATGAAACATGCACTACTATGTGTTATCTCATATTTTTGATTTGAAGTAACGACCAAGTTTATAAGTAAAATTCAGCCACAGGAACCTATGCTTAGTGCAATGCCACATGGAAATTGATACATATATATAATATATATAAATAAAAGTAGGCATGCATTTGCAAGGTAGGTGTCTATGCTTTGAACTTTTGTTTCACTACACTTTCTATAGTTTGAGTGTAGTTAAAATCAGTGTAATCATAGAATCATAGAATGCCACAGTATAAGACACACAACTGGTGCCATATTATGCACAGTGCCCTGACCTAGTTAAATCAGCTTTTCTATTAAAAACAAAACCAAACAGATCCATCCAAACAAACAACACAGACCGCTCCTCTTCCTCCTTCCACCTCCTTGAATTTAAAAATACATAATACACTGCAGGATGAGCATACATCAGGCCATAGATGCACATAATGTTCCCTCATGGGTGTAACTCTACTATTGAACTATCACATGCTCCAGAAGAGAAATATAGAATAAGCTAATGAAAAATACAAACAAAAATGCATTGAGATTAATTTCCAAGATTTTTTTTCTTATGTCTCCTAAAGCATTAATGAAACTACCAGTTTCTTCTTCCTTAGGCTTCTTGAATAAATATTTAGTATAGAAGAGACAGGAATAGTATTATATATATGTGCGTAAATAAACACAGTTTCCTTTGGATCTAAATGTGGTAGAACTCTTTGTTCAGGTTTACAGTTCTTAACTTCTGACAAAAATATCTTGACCTTGTTCTAGCTGTTATTTATGCTTGATGTCATGAAAATTAAAATATAAAGGGTATTTCCACCCTGTCCCCCTTAAGGGCTATGAGGTGTTCTTTCTTTTTTTTTTTTTTTTCTAAAATCTACCTAAAAATAGCGAAATATTCTTCTTTGGTCAAACAGTGCTATTAATATGTATGGGATATTTCATCCATTTGCATTTTCATCCGTAGAGACTCTATTTTACCTTCAAAGCATGAAAGTCCTTTTATTTCTTTCCAGAAAAGGAAAAAAAAAAAAAGAAAGAGATGACTTGTTCAAAACCTGAGAAAGCTTTGTAATAAACTTTAGGATTGGAAACATCTAATTTTCTTTTTTTAAAAAAATAAAAGAAAATAAAATTCTCTTAAAGGAGATATTCACCTCGTCAGTCAGAATTCTTTTGGTGAAGCCAGTGCATACAAACCTTCACAAGATTTCTAATGAGTTCATTAAAATTTCTAATGAGTAAATTAATTTCTCTGCATTATTTGCACTTTATAACATAATTTCTTATTTAAGAGACAGTTGTTATTGAGATTCTTAGCTAGAAAGAGCAGAGAGTATAGAGACTATAGAGAGTATATAGAGAAAATCAGGAAGGAAGAAGGGCAGGGAAGATATCTTTCACATACATAAATTAACACTGCCAGAAACAAATTAAATTAAAATATTTTACATTTTCAGCTAAATGTTTATCAATATTTTTACAAATGTGGAGATATATAACCATTTAAACGAATGATGAAACACTTTAACAGTATGGTATTTACAGAGGTTTCCTAAAGGCTGAGGGATCTCATTAGTTTCCAGAATGGTTTCGAGTTCTGGGTTATAGATCAATCATTGGCCTTTTTATCCCTTGTGACATTCTAAAACTACATTGTTTCTAAATAACATCACAGCCGAAAAGATTAATTCTGCTCAGAGCCCAGAAGGGAAATTTCATCCTGGGCTGCATCAAAACAAGTGTAGCCAGCAGGTCAAGGGAGGTGATTCTGCCCCTCTGCTCTGGTGAGACCTCCAGCTTTGGAGCCTCCAACACAAAAACAACATGGAGCTGTTGGATAGAGTCTAGAGAAGGGCCGGAAAGATGATTAGGGGGCTGGAACACCTCCCCTATGAGGATGGACTGAGAGAGTTGGGATTATTCAGCCTGGAGAAGAGAAGGCTCCAGCAGGATCTTACAGTAGCCTTCTAGTACCTGAAGAAAGCCTACAGGAAAGATGAGGAGGGACATTTTATCAGGGCACGTAGCAGTAGGACAAGGCATAATGGTTTTAAAATGAAAGAGATTGGATTTAGATTTGATATTAACAGGAAATTTGTCACTGTGAGAGTGGTGAGACACAGGAACAGGTTACCCATAGATGTCCCTAGAAGCGTTCAGGGCCAGGTTGGATGAGGCTTCGAGCAACATGGTCTAGTGGACAATGTCCCTGTCCGTAGCAGAGTGATTGGAACTAGATGATCTTTAAGGTCCCTTGCAACCTAAACTGGTCTATGATTCTATGATTTTCAGAAAATACATGGATTTCAGAGGAGAAAACCCTTCTTAATAATTTCCAGTTAGACTGAAATTATGCATAAAATTTGTGCAAGATTCCTTTTACCTTACCTCATGTGGTTCTAAGCTCAATATCAGAGAGCTAGCCAATCTAGCCTTCCTCTCTATTCAACGGAAAGAGATAATTGCTTAAGAAAAAATATCTTAAATTAGATCCCTAACAAATCAGTTGAATCAGCTTTAAGAGGTTATTCATTATTTATTTATTTACAGGGTATTCACTATTCATTAAAGGCATAGATTTGTAGTCAGATGCCTCTGTTTTGGACACTTCAGTCACAGTAGACTGAGTCCATTAGTTACATCTGCCTGGTGTTCTCAAACCAGGACAAATATGCAAGCTGGAACATAGGAGGTTCCACAAAAATGTTAGGAGAAACTTTTTCCCTGTGAGGGTGACAGAGCACTGGCACAGGCTGCCCAGGGAGGTTGTGGAGTCTCATTCTTTGGAGACATTCAAAACCCATCTGGACGGGTTCCTGTGTGATCTACTGTAGGTGATCCTGCTCTGGCAGGGGGCTGGACTAGATGATTTTTTGAGGTCCCTTCTAAACCCTAACATTCTGTGGTTCTATGAAATACAGTCAGCAGCGGCAAGGAAAACATGCCTGAATGGTACGGCATGTTAATTACCAAGGAGTATGCTGAGTTTAGGTCAGCTAAAAGTTAATCATTATAAAGGGAATACGATCAAATGACAGTTTAAATATATGGAACTTAAGTCTTATCACTAAGCAATGTCACAAATGCTTATGAACTGCTTTGTGCATCAAATATGAATTTTGATTACTTTACATATACTGAACACAATTAGCCCTTTCTGAAGTTACAGTGCTACTGTATGTGTGTATAGATGTAACGGATACAAATTCTTTTTTAAGTATCCACATTTCAAAAAAGGTCCATGTTAATGTAGGATCATTAAATTCTTTGAAAGTTGGTAGGACATGAGACTTCTTAATTTGTTTAAAAGATATTAGAATCCCTTCTTGATGATTTTTATTCAATTTTAAATTATTTTCTAGTTTTAATCTGATTGTTTGCTATAGAATATAAAGTGTTAAACCCTTTCATTATCATTAGTGCAATGTACTTCATGCATTGAAGGTCTTGATCCACTAAGAATGATGACCTTTAGGCTTCAGCTTGAAATCAAATATTATTTCAGACAACGTAGTTTGCTTCTGAGAGCAGTAAATGAGTGCTACTTATATATGAAAGGAAAATAGGTCACTAAAGCACCTCAAAGTGCATTAAATTTGTACTTCAGATAAAAAAGCAAGAACTTTCTTGTGAGTAGGGTAGTATGATTTTTCCATGAGTCTGAATTTTCCCTACTCTGCAGTATAAATTATTGAATAATGCATATGCATATAAATACAAAGAAACTTATTTCAAAGAAGGCGCATTTTAATTTCTGTAGTAAATGTTCAGAATCTGTTAATACAAAGATATACTGGTGTGTTAATTCAAACTTAGCATCATGTAACTGTTAGGGTCTTCCTCCAACCACAATGTAATACTCCTTTATCTCTCCCGCCTTAGCAGCAGGTATTAGTTCAGAAGGGAAAGGAGGTGCTTTTTCTTGGTAAACTGTTCTTGGAGTGAGTCAGGACATCTCCAGAGGAAAACTTCTTCCCTTGACATTTTCTTGGAAGCAGGAAGAGAGTGGCTGTTAGGTGGGTTCTTGTTCACTTGATTGTGGGCAGTGGGAATCACAGAAGGGGAGACAAATCTCAGTATTGTTTTGTCTTTGTTTCTCACTAGTCAAGTAATTTTTAATTGATAACAAATTAAAGAAATTTTCTCCAAATTGAGTCTGTTTTGCCTGTGATAGTAATTGGTGATTTCTTTGTCTTCATATCTATTCATGAGCTTCATCCTGTTTCCTCCCCCTCTCCTGCTGAGAAGGGGAAGTGAGTGAGCATTTGGCCGTGTGCCAATGCTAACCCACCACAAGGTAGGGCACTGATCAGCCTATGGAAAGTCTCAAGATCATTTCTTTCAGTGTGTTGAATTGTCCTTCTGCTTTTCCTTCCCCAAAATTGGAGACGTCAGCTTTTCGTGAATGAGTGCTGCAGTAGCATAGGTGTGAATACTGAAGGGCGACAGGTAGCTGAGCCTTTGGCAGGGGCTGTGCAGCTGGGTTATGTGATAAGGAAGTTGTATTTGGCATTGGACAGCTATTGGGAGAGGCTTTAAATGGTGCTATGTGATCTGTGAGATAATGCTTGACCCTCTACATATCTATCTGATCTGCCATTCATAGATCCAAACTGTGTAGTCATGTAAGACATGAAGAGTTACCTGACAGTGACACAGTGGCCACTTAGGGCAAGGAGTTTATAATCAAATTATGATTTAAAAAAAAAAGATACTTAAAAAATCTATTACAAATAAGTAATAGTTAAAATGAAATTTTAGTTTTGTTCAGTGTTCTATAAACTAAGAGAATAAGATATTTAAGCTTAAAATGAAAGACATTCTAGAAAGACTTAATGAACACACAAGTATTGCTTAATTAGTAGACTTACAAAGTTTATAGAAGTTTGATATTTGTCTTGCAATTACAGGGAAATTTTTGTGCATAAACTGGAACTATAATGGCTACTTTTCTTTCCCCCCAAACTCAGTCTACTTTGTTATACACTGCTGAGTTCTCCAGAGTAATCATCTTGATTTAATGAGGTTTGCAAGGCTGAGATCAATAATTTCTACATGAAAAAAAAAAAAATTATTTGTAGGAAATACTGATATAGGCTTCTGAGAGAAAATGACTACAGAGAACAGAGAAAATAATAAAACACTGGCAATGACCTTTTAAATAAGACATGACTGAAATAAAAGTTTCTGTCATTTAAAAACCATTAACATCTCACGGATGTGCAAGCAAGATAAGATAGTGTTATGAGATAATCAGATGAGGTAATCACATACAAGGACAAAGCAATTAGTCAAGAAACAATTTTTTGTCTTACATTGCCCTGAAAATTTGCCAGGCTAGGTCTATGAACTCTGTAGGAGGAACCTCACCACTCTGAGTTTATTCAGTTTATATTACACAACTAAATGCAAATCAGTTTAGATTGCGTTGACACTTATGTTCTTGGACAGTAAAGACTGAAACAGAATTTGTGACTATGCAACATCATTATAATTACCCATTTAATAGTGAGAACACCACAAATTACTTTTGGGCTCAAGACGATCCATTACAAAAGATCTGAGATAATTTTCCATAACTCATTATAGATAAGTGATGGTTTGGAATAATTTCAATATCTTTGAGAAATGCTCTGCTTTGACTACTATGAACACAATAACCTTTCTGTAGAAGCTTGATGGCCTCACAATAGTAGTTTTTGTTTAACACTCCGGTGCTCGGTTTGGTATTCCCACAGAGATCCTGCATAGATGAGGAGGGTTTCTGTCCGGGTCACACATTTTAGAGTCTTACAATAAAAATTGCTGGCAGATTCATGAAATTCAAAGAGTTCTGTGTTCTATCATATTAAATGTTTATCACAATACTGTTTTTTTCATGAAATTAACTTAGAAAATATTTCTTGATTGCCCTTATTCTCACTGTGGGAACGCAGATTATATCTGACTTGAAATGAAAGAAACTATTTGTTTCTAGTTACTAACAAGAAGTTGTCTCTTAGATTTGCAGTCATTTGACTCCTATTGTATGCAAGAGAGTAATTATTTCCTTTTTTTTGGTGAAGCTGGAGTTTTCAGGGCACGCATTAGATTATACAGTGAAACAAATAAAAATAAGTGACAAAAAAGCTGTATGGATTGCTAAGTGTGTTGCACAAGTAATACTTCATACAAAAGCTGTGGGAAGAATACTGAAAAATCATTCAGAAAAAGGCGACTTATTAAAACCGAGAAGCAACTGTGAGTTTCCTGATGACTTGTAGATCACAAAATTTCATAAGTTAACATTAAACAAATAAACTTTACTAGCAGAGCCAAAATGTCTCTATGCCTTGAAAAGAAAATTCAGTGATGAGTTGTCATGGACTGGTGCCTCCCTGGGGCTCCCTGGGAGGGTCAACCTGAGCAGGTTCTAGTACCCAGGGCCTGTCTCACTGGCCCAGCAGGTTGGCCAAAGGGCACTGGGACAGTCTTAGCCCTAGGCATTGGGCACTTCTCCAGATTGGCACTTGCACCCACAGGTGGGCCCTGTCAGTTTAATCCAGGCAGGAATAATGTCCAGGCAGGACAGGGCTGTGGGAAGCTGGAGATCAGCCCTGCTGCAGCATCCCTGAGGAAGGGGATGATGAACCTGGGGGACTCAAATGGGGTCCTGAGTCATGGGAAAGATGGAGAGAGTTGTGGGGAACTCCATACAAGGACAGCAATCACAAACAAGTTGAGGTTGGAGGGGACCTCTGGAGGTCATCTGGTCCAACCTCCTGCACAAGCGTGTTCACATATAGCAGGTTGCCCTGCACCACCTCTGGACAGATTTTGAAGATCTCCAGCTTGTCCCAGTGCTCAGTCACACTGACAATAAAAAATGTTTCCTGATATTCAGAGGTAACCTCCTGTGTTTCAGTTTGTGTCCATTGCCTCTGGTCCTGTCACTGGGCACCACTGAAAAGACCCTGGTTCCATCTTTCCATCTGCTTTTTTGTTGTTGTTGTTGGGTTGAGCTCTTCTCCCAGGCAACTCGTGACAGGAAAAGAGGACATTTCCTGAAACTTTGTCAGGGAAGGCTTAGGTTAGATAACAGGAAACACTTCCTGAGAGGGTGATCAGACACTGGGATGCACTGCCCAGGGAAGTGGTGGAGTCACCGTCCCGAGGGGTTTAAGGAGAGGCTGGACGTGGCACTTAGTGCCGTGGTCTGGCCGATGTGGTGGTGTTGGGACATAGGCTGAACTTGATAATCTCAGAGATCTTCTCCAGTCTCAATAATTCTGTGATTCTGTGATTATATTTTCAGAATTTAGAAATGAAATCTTCACTTTGCAATTTACAGGGTCTCAGCCATAGACTTTGCTATTCCTCCCCTCCCCTCCCCTCCCCCCTTCTCTGCTTTCCTTCTCCCCCTTCCCTTTCCTCCTTCCCCACTCCCTATCCCCTTCCCCTTCCCTCTAAAAAAGTGTGTTACCTCATACTGCTATTACTTATAACTTTTCTAATTAATCATGATATTTACAGATAGAGCTTTGGGTAAAACTAGTTATTTTTGTATCATCTCTTTATTTGAACTCCTTGCTTCTCACTACTTCCATCCAAGTGATGTCAGTCTTATGAGAAAAATATTGTCACATTCAAACGGACCATAACTAAAATATTCAAATCAGCAAGGGAGGTTAAAAACACTTTTCAAAGTAACAGGGAGAAGTTCAGACCACACCAGGGGAAACTGTAAATATATCCTATTTTATTTGTAGCAAGAAAATACTATTTATTTATTGACACCTATATACCTAGACATTGCACAGCATGGATCACAGCCAACACAGAGCATGGCTATGATATTACTTCCTGACTGACTTTATATGGATGACATTTATGTCGTCATAGTGAACATCTAAAGGCTCCTTTTAAAAATTACTAATTCTGTAATGGGTTAAATGTTAGAAGAAAAAGTTATAGAAATCAGTGTGTTTGGGATACATCGTGAGTATTAAAGGGCATTCTGTTTAGGGGAAAGATATCAACCTAAATGTGTCACATCTCTTTTGCTTTTTTCTTTTCTTGTTTCTTATTAACAAAGACATTTGTTATGGAAGTAGAGATTTATTTCATAAGAATTCATCTGTTCTTTCTTTTCGTTCCTCCAGATGAAGTTGTAGTCCTCTGACATCACAGTTATTACCAGGACACCTCATCCTGATGTCACAGTGACTCCAAGTAGACAAGAAGAAGAGAGGTTTCTTGTAACTAAAGCTTGCCTTTTTCTCCCCATATAAAAAACAAAAAAACCCCTCAAAACAACAAAACCTGAAACAAAAAACCCAGAGAAGTTAGAACAGACTTTTGATACTTAATGTTAGAAGTTTCTGCATAATTGCTTAAATTAGATCTTGCTTCAAATATATATTATTATAAACTGTGATGTCATACCTATTCTATGACTAAAAAGAAGATAATCTCATGTCTGTTAGATACAAGAATAGTTCTGATTCCTAGTGAGCATTTTAAAGCAATATTTTAGAGGAATAGATACATTCCTCTCCTGCCATTACATGTAAACAATATTTGAAATTATAAATTAACAACAGACATTAAAAAAAAGGAATAAAAGGAGGGAAGGAGGGACAGGGGGAGGAAGAGAAGAAAAGAGAGAGTGTAAAATTAATCATCCTAAAAAGCAATAATAGGAATTAACACATATTCCGATTAATTTTTTAATTGGTTTCACATGGACAATAAAGGCAGGTTCTAAATTAAGAATAATATTGTACTTTAATGTAGTTAACCTCTTGTGTTGGTTTTGTAGGCTGCTGAGCTGTAATAGATAAGGAAAACTGGTTTTTTCCCCTCTCCATTATTTTTTTTTTTGAAGCTTATTTCTTTAAAGATGTTTAAGCTACATCCAAACTTAATTTGGAAACTTTACCAAGTTCACAATGGAATTTGAAAAGACAGATAAAATCCTACTCCATTGCTGTAAAAGGCTTTAGTAGCATAACACTTGGAATATGTTAGAAATGAAATTGAATTGCCCTCATGGAGAAGGCTGTTCTAAACTTCCTCTCTTCTATGTAAAGGTCCACATCATCTCTTTGAATGAGCTATCTGGTACTCAAAAGTAAAAACAAAGTGAAAGAACATCTGTAATCTCAAATTATTTTACAAAGAAAGAAGTTTCCCAAATGATCTTATGTCTTTATATATTGGAAAGCTGAGATAACTGGTAATTCTTATGTATCACTTCATAGACTCATAGAACAGTTTTGGTTGGAAAAAACCTTCGAGATCATCAAGTCCAACCTTTTCCTAGCTCTATCAACAATGGTAAACGACGTCCCTCAGCACAACATCCACCCATCTCTTCAACACCTCCAGGGATGATGACTCAACCACCTCTCTGGGCAGGCTGTTCCTATGCCTGACAACCCTCTCAGTAAAAGAATTCTTCCTAATATCCAACCTGAATCTCCCCTGGTGCAACTTAAGGCCATTTACCCTTGTCCTATCCCTTGCCAATAGGGAGAAAAAACCAACACCTGTCTTGCTACAACCTCCTTTCAGGTAGCTGTGGAGAGCAATAATGTCACCCCTCAATCTCATCTTCACCAGGCTAAACAGCCCCAGATCCCTCAGCCATCCCTCTTTGTACAGCACAGGTCTCTAATAGCACAGTTTTATAATTACGTATTCACTTTGGGGAAAAATGTAACTGTATTAAATTTATAGCAGAAATTTAACATCTCTATCATATGTCTTTTCTTCCTTCTATGTTTAAAGTTATGATATTATTTTAAAACAAACAAAAAATACTTTATGAACAAAAATAGAAATATTCTCCACAAACTACATGATATTAAGTTGAAAAAACCCCCTCACATTGAATTTTGCAGAATATATTACATATACATTGAGAAAGAAAAACTTTTCTAATTATAGTTAACTGTCTGGAGCTGATGGCAGAATTTTACTTTATGCTATGGTGTCCAAATTAAACAGAAAGACCTGAGATGTGGGTAACCAATGAATATAAATAGAAAGATCTTAGTTCAAGTACTAAAATACAATTCTCTTTAATAGCATTAAGGTAATATTTTCATATGCAGCAGTGCAATACAAGATACCAGTGATCAATTCTGTAAAACAGATTCTGAAGCAGTGTAATTAGTTATTTCTGTTGTAGCCTTATGTAGCTTTCTGAGACTCACTTCAAAGACAGCTCTGCCTGTGCTATTAGATGTGGGAAATTTCATATAATTGCTGTTAAACAATTACCGTATCATTGATTAATCGTTAATGTGTGTAGCCATAGATCCCTTGGTATTAACTTATGACTGTATTTTTCAAGGCAGCTGAAGCCTTACACTGGAAATAAGTGGCTGGCAGTAAAAAATGCCCAGCACAAGCTAAAAGTCAGTAATGTTTTCTATATAAAAAGGTAGGCTCTCACCAGCTTGATATTAATATAACTCTCAACTTACACTCTTAAACAAATCTCAAGTAACATCAGTGTTGTGGGTTAATCCAGGCAGGTAGCTAATCACATCATGGGTTGAGATAAAGCCAGTTTAATAAGTAAAGCAAAAGCTACACGTGCAAGCAAAGTAAAATAAGGAGTTCATTCACCTCTTCCCATTGTCAGGTATGTCTAATATCATGAAGGAAATCAAGAAATATTTTTCTAAAAGATAATTTTCTCACCCTTGAATAAAAAGAGCATTAAACTAATGATTTCACAATTATAAATTGTAAAGAAATGAGATACAAGCTCTGGGAAAAAAAACAACAAACAATTAGAACTATTATGGCAAAATGCTAACTTGAAATTAATTGTCATATTTGTTGTGTGATTTTTTTAAGATTTTCTTCCTCAAACTATTGATACATTATTATGTTTTCCTTCATTATCATTCATTTCACTCCGGATTTCTAATAGAATTTTATCTATCATTTATCATCTATTTACTTGTTTATCCATTTATCTATAATTTATTTATATATCTATTATTGATCACATTCAAAATCTTCATTTAGACCAGGTATAGACCGGCCTAGGCTGGAAGGGACCTTAGAGATCATCTAGTCCAACCTCCCTGTCATGGGCAGGGACGCCACCTCTCGACTAGACCAGGCAACACATGGGGACCGAACGGGAATCGAACCCGCGACCTCGGTGTTGTCATTATTGTCAGCACCGTGCTCAAACCACTGAGCCAATCGGCCCCCTTGAGAAGTCAAGATGATATTTCTGATAAAAAAATGCATTTATCTAAATCTTGTTTCCAAAATTGACTGATCTTCTAATTAAATTTAAGTTTACATGCTAGTAACATCTCTAAAATATTACTAGATTACAATTCTTTATTCTCACAACAATGCCAGTAAAAAAAGTAAAATAAAAAAATATTTCTGATCTATTGTCCTTTAAAGGAGAATGATTCTCTGTGGCACAATAAAATATTGTTGAAAATTATTTGAGAAAATTCTTAAATGTTGTGCTTAAGCAATGGAAGCAATACACTTGCCATAGTATATTGCACATCCTTGACTACTTTACATAAAATTTACAGTAATCCTGAGCAAAGTTCTTATCCTACGTAACATTCTCTCCTACAAAACTTTTCGGTTCTGTCAAAGACACTGAACAGGATGTTATGTTCTCCATCATGGCACGTTACCATACTGGCTTCTAAAACAGAGGTTCTCGTATTGTAGCCCACTTTATATATTTATTTACATATTTATTTTGTGATTTTACAGTTTGGAACACTTCTGATCAAAGCTGTAGTTACCCTGTTTTTCTCTGAAGTGAGCTTTCCAGTGCTCCTTGAGACAGGGGCAACCTGGAGCATAAGGTGACAAGAGCTTGAATGTCCTCTGTGCTACAGTGATGACTTCTTTGGATCTTGGGAATGTTAGAAATATTTTTAAGGTTCTCCAAGGTTGCTTCAAAAAGTACTCAGGCTATGACATGCATTTCAGCCTATCATACTTGAGCTGCAGTACCTGACACTGAAGCCATACATGGCTGAGACCTTCCATGTTAGTATTGGGAAAATTAAATACAAAAAGCTGAAGGCATTTGACATGAGTTCATTGAGTGTCCTGGAGTGACTTAACTACTGAGACTTTATCAGGTTCGTATAGGTTTTTTCTGCTTCAGATGAGATCCTGAAATTAATCTAATATGCACACAATAGAGATGGCTGGAAAAATCAGGACTTCTAGAGAAAAAAAACTAACAGCAAACACTATAGACATCATTCCTGCTTTGCCTATATCTTAACCAGCCAGGCTGCTGCTGCTACCAAGTGAGAACATAAAGCATACTCGTCTATGACGATACGCTAGAAAAAACAGCTTCTGTCTCCTCTTACAGCTAGTGCAGAAGTAAGGAATCAACATTTTAGATATTTCACCATCTTTTGCTATCAAAGCTTTTCTCTGTTCTCTTTTCATGACACATGAATATGACATATTAATTTAGAAAAAAAGAGAAACAAGTGGTTTTTAGCTTTTGAACATAATATTTTACTGTTTTTTCTACATTTTTTAAAGTCTTCTTCTATATTTGTTTCTGAGGATTTTTTGTTTTCTAGGTTTTTTTAATCTCTTTCCCCCATCCTCCCACTGTTTATTTGAGATTTTGTTGTTTTATCTAAAATCCAGAACAGTTTTTTTTTTTTTAAAAAAAAAAAGACAAACTTCAAAGCCAAGCCTAAAAGTTCTTATTATCATTACCATTTACTTAAGAGTAAATTTTTTATTTTTAGGCAGAAATTAGATCCCCAGCACAAGCTAGATAGTTGACAGGACAGACAGCTACTCTAATATGAGTTATCACTGCATTCAGTCATTAAGATCAGAGAATCAAGAAACAGGAAAGAATCATTTAGAAACAGACCATTGAGCTCCCTAGGAAAAGCACATGTTCATTCATATTACAATATCTGAATGCTGTTTTGCAAAAGTTATAAGGGTGATTAATTGCTTCATTTCAGGTCTTACTAACAAAATGAGATAATGAAAGAGAAGCAGCTGGTAAAATGCTCCGCTGTAGTAGTTACAAGTAGAAATTCATAATGTGAACTAGTTCAAATTTACTTTCAACATCCAATTGCAAATAAAACTTGCTGATCATGTATGAACTATTTAAATCAAAGTGAGTGTAAGAGCTTGGGCTTTAGTTTTCATATTGTTCAGACTTATTCCCACTCCTACATAAACGTCCTTCAGTTATGGGAAAAGATCTTAACTCTCACACATTTCCATCAAGAATCTCATATCTTGCACTTTCAGTTTCCCACTGACACTGAAGTTAGTCTAAGAGGCTAACATGCTCCAATATGTCTTGAACAATTTTATACAATGTAGGAATCTGAAACTGACTTTAAAAATTAAGATCTCTGTCCTTCTATGATTTTCAAAGAACATTAGATATGAAGGCAGGCAAGAAACTTCAGCAGTTTAAGATAAGATGTAAATTCTATGCTTATTTAAAAGCCCATACCAAATTCTCTCAAAGCTGAACCTCAACGTCATGCGTAGGTTTTTTTCAAGTCTCAGGCTAAGGAACTTTGTCTTGTGTTGGTAACAGGGAACCAGTACATCAATTTAATTTTTTTTAAAAAAAAAAAATCCCAAAATAATAATAATATTCAAGTTGTCACTAATTTGTATTCAAGGTAAGGTATTGAATTTGCTACATTTTCTGCACAGATGTAAATTCTGTCCAGGGAAGAGTGAGCTTCAAAGTTGTTACTACAAATGCATAACTAAGTAGATCTTCTTTAAAATTTTGTTTTATTTTTTTGATGTGAATTCATCAGGTTGCATATGTAAGAAAGCATTCTGCCTTAAACTCAATATTCCTGAAATTAAGGTTCTAAAAGTTTGCATGAAGGATAGAATCTCTCTAATTTAGGCTGCCAATTTTCATTTAAGCTTTCTGTACCAGTTGAGACAGTTTGGGTTCTTTTTTTCTAAAATAAGAATTTAAGTGAGTTTTATAGACCATTGTTGAATATCTAATTATTGAGATGAAGAGTCTAACTTAAGGCAATCGAAATCCCATCATGTCCCAGTCTCATGGAGGGTCCAGAAAATTGACTTCCTGACACCTATTTTAGAGTAGATTTAGACGTTTAGGAAGAACTAGTTTACCAGTGGACTAGAATTAAACAGAAACTTAGAAGATAGACAAAAGTAAAATGAAAAGCAGAAGAAGACTCCATTTGGAAGCATCGTCCTCAGCAATATCACAACTTTAGGAAATTCTTTTATAGTATAGTACTAAAGAGCAAAAGTGCAAATAAAATGGATTCTCAGAATATGTTTTCGGTATTTTTAAATCTCATTTTGCAAATGCATTACCAAAATTCTCTAGATGTCATGTGTCCACTGCTAATAGCTTAACCAAACTTAGAATAAAAAGAACTCACAAAATATAACAGTGAATATATATTTAATATGCCAAGGCAAGCAACAAATATAACACCACTGATGGATTTGAATAAGAATGAGATACTCCTGACTTCTAGTGAAAGAAGTAGGCAAAGAGGACTCGGTCATCACGAAAAACAGGAAAACTCCAATCTGTAAGTTTGAAGACCAAGAACACCATCTACATCATACCACTCTACTCAGCACTGGTCAGACCACACCTTGAGTACTGTGTTCAGTTTTGGTCCTTGATGTACAAAAAAGACGTGGAAAGGCTGGAAAGGGTCCAGAGTTTTAAAGCTCAGCTTAACAGGGTGCTGGGCCATCTCATTTCAACTATATTTATTTTTAAAGGGTTGGGCTAGATGATCCTTGAGGTCCCTTACAACCTGGTAATCTGTGATTCTATGGTTATATGGAAGGAGACTTGAGACCTTAAAAAAAAAAAAAAAGTCCAAATTTAATATATGATCAAGCATTGTTTTAAAGTATAGCTGACTTGAAAAAAGAGTTCCAATGGAATATATATATATATATCAATACCCAGACATTTCTCTGAAACATTTTGGGTCTGTAGAGACCCTCTGGATGGCATCCATGTTGTAGCCCTGTCATAGAAGGCCACCAGATTTGTCAGGCACAATTTGCCTTTAGTGAAGCCATGTTGGTTATTGACAATCACCTCTTTATTTTCCATGTGCCTTAGAGTAGTTTCACAAAGGATCTGCTCCATGATCTTGCCAGGCTCAGAGGTGAGACTGTCTGGCCTCTAGTTCCCTGGGTCAAATATCACTTTTGCAACTACATTTAAGGTCTCAAGCCTCTTAAATAAATGACATAAAATATATGTTTCAGCTAAGTGTATTTCCATAGAAAAAAATACTTCTTCATTAGTCCAAATCTTAGCTGAGACCTGAAGAGAAAACTCTAAAGGTTAGGCTATATGCCCACTTTATTATATTCATTTGTTTATTAATTTTAATCTGAATATATAGATTTAAAATGAAAGAGTAGGCATATAAATGAGATTTTAGATTTTGATATTGGATTTTGATTCTGATAATTAAACTTGCTTTACAATCCTTCAGGTTAATTACATGATTAGGGGGCCGGTTATCTCAGTCAGTTGAGCGTGGCACTAACAACGCCAAGGTCACGGGTTTGATTCCTGTTTGGTCCCCGTGTGTT
The DNA here is from genome assembly GCF_000703405.1 of Apaloderma vittatum. Classification (NCBI taxonomy): domain Eukaryota; kingdom Metazoa; phylum Chordata; class Aves; order Trogoniformes; family Trogonidae; genus Apaloderma; species Apaloderma vittatum. The sequence continues at coordinate 48,862 of NW_009722294.1, read as the reverse complement.
TCCTGATCTAGTCAAAAGGTGGCGTCCCTGGCGACAGGGAGGTTGGATTAAAATGGTCTCTAAGGTCCCTTCCAGTCTAGGCCATTCTATGATTCTATGGTTCTTATTTTACATTCTCATAAAATAAAGAGCAAATAAGAAAATTACATCCCCCAAAGGAAAAGCAATTGCAAGGCAAATTATGAATTAATCATCAAAATCCATTTCTAATTTTAACTACAATAACTTCAGCTGCAAGTATAATAGTATATGAAATTAAAATATGTCAGAAACCCATTCAACTGCATTCTATGTACCTGTTTGCAAGAGACTAATATATTTTTGGCAGGTGCCCGGGCAAGTTTTCTCTGAATCATATGATCAACATATGGGCCTCGCAGAAACAGCCTTGTGCTGCCAATCCAAATGTGGAAGATTTACCTTCCTAAAAGAACAACAAAGAAAAAAAGACTCTTCACATATGAGGCAAGACAGATTGACAGGATATTTAAAATAAGGTTTTTTTCAGGAACTAGAGGTTATTATTTCTCTTTTAAACTTTGGCTTTGAAGGGTTCAAATTACTAAATAATATCCTGACTTCCTAATCCTGGAGAAACATCAGTGACATTCAATCAACCGACTTTTTTAGTGTACATATGTATGAAAATATATGCATGTAGATATAGAGTGACAGTCATGCCTAAAAGTGATATGGCTTAGAGTTTTATTGGACTTTTTACTTTGATACATTTTAACTGAAGGTTTTTATTTGAATTGCATATGAGATATATAAATTATTCTTACAGAACTCTGAATAACCTTTCTGGATTTCAACTAAAACCCCCCCAAAATTAATATATATATGCACATAGCAAGGAAACACACACACACACATAGACACTGTTCTGTATGTAAAATGACCTAGCTCAAAGCTTACCTAATCCTACATGAAAAATATAAATTTCTCAAACTGAGATAATTTGGTTAAAATGTATTTGAGTTCACATGAAATTTGGAGTCTCCTTCCTTTGAGATTGTTTAGCTAAGAAGATGTTCTTGAAACAATAAACAATATATTTTGACATTTCAGTGACATATTAAGTGGTTCTGTATATGTAATGAGTCCCGATTATATTTTTACTTACACATTATCTTTTTGTCTTAACTCATTAGAAATGTTTCTTTATAGATTAGTTTAAAAATACATCCTAGACTTACTCATTCGGTAAGGTACGTATTTATTTATATATTTATCCTACTTCTTATTATAGGATTTAATTTTCAGCTGCTTATAACTTAGAATCATACCTTCATAGAATGTGTTGTGCTGGAACTTCATTAGTTTCTTTAGCTATCTCTTCTACTTTAAAGTGTTCTGATATTTTTTTTTTTTTTTAATGCAGAATAGTCCAGAGCCATTATTTTTTCCAATATATATGTATACATTAAATTGGAGAAAATAGATGCATATCATTTAGAATCCCTTATTTTACAAATCTTGCATCATGACAAAGTTCTTCAAGATTAGTTGTTAGTATGAAGTTGTCATTTGCAGTTCCTGTGAAAGTTATCCTGATTAGGCTAACATATTCTTGGCTATTAGTTTTAGATCTGTCTAACTAACCTCTCAGATCTTCTATGAGCAGGGTAGACTGTGAATGAAGCACCCTGCTGGGTAACCAGGTGCATTCTCTTCTACGATTATTATGGCCCAGAACAAATTTTCACTGAAGCTGTTCTTTCTGTCAGTTGAAAGCTGCTGCATTGTAAGCTACAGGGATTGATGAAAAGGCTTTCCCTTTAGACATAAGGCTCTTCTGTCTAATAGGGCTCATGGATTATGAGGAGTGGAAGCAGCCATTTAGAAGTTAGGAAAAGAACGGGAGTAGGGATTCCAGGTGAAAATGATCAGAATCATAGAACCATAGAATTGTCAGGAAGAGGCCTTAAAGATCATCTAGTTCCATCCAGTTCCCTCCCCCCTGCCATGGGCAGGGACATCTGCCAGTAGATCATGTTGCTCAGAGCCCCATCCAGTCTGGCCTTCAAAACTTCCAGGGATGGGAATGGCCCAATCTGAATCGATTCATCTCTAGTTTTAATCCATTCCCTCTAGTCCTATCACTACCCGACATCCTCAAAAAGCCCCTCACAAGCTTTCCTGTAGGCCCCCTTAAGATACTGGAAGGCCACAATAAGATCTCCTCAGAGCCTTCTTTTCTGTGGACTGAACAACCCCAACTCTCTCAGTCTATCTTCATAGGGAAGGTGCTCCAACACTCTGATCATCCTCGTGGCCCTTGTCTGGACACACTCCATCATGTCCATATCTTTCTTGTACTGTGGGCTCCAGAGCTGGACGCAGTACTCCAGGTGGGGTCTCACAAGAGTGGAGTAGAGGGAGAGAATCATATGCCTCAACCTGCTGGCCACGCACCTCTTGATATAGCCCAGGATACGATTGGCTTTCTGGGCTGCAAGTGCATACGCTGATGGCACATGTTGAGTTTCTTGGCCACCAGTACTCCCAAGTCCTTTTATTCAGGGCTGCTTTCAAGGCAGTCACTGTCCAGCCTATATCGGTGCTTGGATTGTCCTGACCTAGAGAGAGGACCTTGCACTTGATCTTGTTGAACTTCATGAGGTTGGCCTGATACCAACTGGAGGGACCTCTCCAGCATATTGAGTTCCCTCTGGATGGCACCCCTACCCTCCAGGGTGTAAACCACCCCACACAGCTTGGTGTTGTTGGTAAACTTGTTGAGCGTGCACTCGATGCCTCTGTCCATGTCGCTCACAAAGATGTTAAACAAGACTGGTCTCAGTACTGATCCTTGAGGGACTCCACTTGTAACTGACTTCCACTTGGACATGGACCCATTGGCACTCTTTGGGAGCAGATGTCAAGCCAGTTCTTTATCCACTGAATTGTCCATCCATCAGGCTCATATTTTTTCAGCTTGGAGACCAGGACGTCATGCGGGACAATGTCAGGTTCAAGTAAATGATGTCAGTTGTTCTTCCCTTGTCTATTAATATTAGTTCATGAAGAAGCAGAGGAAAATCAAAACCAAATTAAAAAAAAAAAAGAAAAACCATATTTGGTGAGAGTAGGATATAATTTGTCTGCGTGTATGTGTATGTGTATGGTTCAGATGGTCAAAGCAATGATCTTGGACTTCAGTGAAAAAAAAAGTTGTTGAAGTCACAACACATACTAGCCCAAGGACCAGGAAAACCAGATCCTCAGCTATGACAGAACTGTGCTGGAATTGGCATATTCTGGTTTCTCAAATCTGGGAAGCATTACCAAGTTCAGGGGAACACATGAGAATTACTAATGAAAAGGCTAAAACAGCTAAGGGCTAGTTTTGGCTGCACATTGCTAAAGTTATCACAATGTCACCATTAGTCAGAGCAGTAGCACCTAAACTGAAATTGTCAGGAAGTGCTAGAAGCATTTTCAAAGTCTGTTAAAAACAGTCAGCTGCCACTTCCTAAAGCTTTGACTCTGAAATCAAAGTGTTTCCCTAGATGCTTATGTGTGTTATAAAACATGTTAATACAGGAACATCAAGGAACTTAAGTGAAGTCATGTATCAGTGGCTTCTTCACTGGGGAAAAAAGTGGAGGAAGGAAGAAAACAGTGAACTGTAAATGAAATGTATTATATTTTGACCTTAACAGAAAAACCATTATTTTCCTGATATGTATGTATAAATTAAATTTCAAGAGATATAGAAAAATCTATGATTATTAAATACTACCTATGAAATAGCCAGCCAAGTATTTGCATTTTATTTTAATATTTATCTGGAATTCCATGAGATAATGTAGAACATAGGTTACATTAGTTTTTTTCTTAGCCTACTTCAAATTCAGACTCAAGGCAAGTTCTTTGGTCTTGCGCTAGCCAGTGTTAATAAACAAAGGAAAAAAAAAAGGAAGAAATAAGAGAGGGGAAACTTAAACTGTTAATTAACCAATTCTACAAACTTAAATTAATTTGATACTTGATGAGTGCAGTTTTGTTTTAAATCAGTGAACCAAACAAGGTGTGGAAACTCATCAGATGTGTATACATACACATGCACACATGTATACATACACAAATATAAAGAAAAACAGAGAATCCATGCCTGTAAGACTTAGAAATCTGTGTTAGCTGATGTTATTGAAAACACTTTTTTTTACGATACCTTCACTACTAGCCTTGGGTCAATCACACAAATTCTGAAAGATGTAAGACATTTTGGAACTTAAGATTTATATTTATATGATCCTGTCATTATTTACTGCTGCTTACCTCATTACACTGTAAAATTACACTGAAGATTTCTGAAAAGTTTTTTCTAAGACACTAGATGTTTTAACATTAGTTTTCATAAGTGATTAAAAGGTGTATAGCAAATGGGATGAACTATGAATGATTTCATTATGTGTAAGATTTCTTTCTATTACTTGCAAAATTTAATATTCAGAAACAGCATGTAGGTATTTAAAAGATGTTCTTGGGAAGCTAAGACATGGGAAAAATAATTGTACGCAGTCATACATAATTTTGCCTGTAGTATTTTTCTTTATATGCCTAATAAAAATACAGTGCTGATGTAATGTTACCCTTTGGGAATGGTCAAGCACTTTGTCTCAACTGATTTGTTGAATTCCATGAAATGAAAATGGGTGACATTGAGAAGTTCCTGCTGTTTCTTTAACATTGGGCTCATATTTTCCTCACGTTCTTAGTTAACGTGTTCACATCTGCTATAAGAAAAGGTAAATAGATTCTGAAATTAAGTTTTAAGCCTTCATTCTACTTCCCAGAGACAGTAACACATTAGCAGTTTTCTGCTAAAATACATTTTATTCGTTGCAGTATATTAGGGGCCGGTTGGCTCAGTGGTTTGAGCACGGTGCTGGCAACAATGATAACACCGAGTTCGCGGGTTCAATTCCCGCTTGGTCCCCATGTGTTGCCTGGTCTAGTCGAGAGGTGGCGTCCCTGCACATGACAGGGAGGTTGGACTGATGATCTCTCAGGTCCCTTCCAGCCTAGGCCGTTCTATGATTCTGTGATTACGCGGAACCAGTTTCTGAACACAGACACATACTAATAACATATCAACATATTAACGTAATTAATGCCATTGACAAATAAATTGCAACTAAAACCCAAACTAGCAAACAAGATACTGTAACAGATCTTCCCTATAATGAAAAAATACCCTTTGCTATACGATATTGTAATAAAAGCATAGTAAATACAAAAATACTTCAATATATATTAAGCTTTAAAAAACTATTAAAATAGCTAATTGGAAGGTAAGTCACTGGAATCTCTTTTTAGTAAATAGACAAATTTCATATTAATATGTTTAACCTTAAAACAAAAAGCAACAGAACAAACTTAAAGATAATTCAAAAATATGAAAAATTGAATTATCTTCCCAAAAAAACAAATGCAGTATCTGTTATGTAACCTCTTCAAAGTAATTATTCAGCACAACATAATTCAAAAGCCTAAAAACTTGGATAAATGTTAGCTGATTCTTGGGTCTCTTGTATTTTGTTGAAAACAAAACTTAACAGAGTAAAATAAAGGTGTTATTGTTGATACTGTGCTACGACACAGTTTTCACTGCCTTTACAATCCAAAGCCTTTTAAATTTTCTCACAGTGGTTTACAGCCTCAGCAGCTCTCACTACATGTAACATCAGCAGTTTCAAGCTAATAAAACATTATCCTCGTGGATTATAAATCTGCCTTTACATTATCTCAGAGACTTTAAACAGGAAAGAGCAGAAAATAGTATTTGCAAATTAGGCATATGGGAGCATTTAATGTTCAGAGGTGCTCCAACGACAAACACAATGTGACGTGTTGTCCTGGATTTAACTGAAAACCCAGTTCTGTTTAGTGGTTTTTACTTTCCAGTTTAGTCTCTTCTAAAAGGCTATATTTTCTGAGGTTCGCAGCATGTTTTGCAGACAATGTGTGCTACTGGCAGTGATAACACCTGATGTTTACAGTTACTGCCTAGGACTGGGATGCAGACAGGCTCTTGCTGATACTTACTCCTACAGTGACCAAGGCCACTGCTGGCCCTTGTGTGCCACGCTGGGGGTGCCGGGTAGTAAGAGGGGTCGCAAGGATGTAAAAGGTTGCACCTCTGGAGGGTAATAGACAGGACAGGTGACCAATGAGAGTATTCCATCCCATATACGTCACATTTAGTATAAATTGAGTGATCATGAGAGTTTCGGCCCTTTTTCCTTCTTTGCCCTTCTCTGCAATGGCCAGTGTTCAGAGAGGACTCCATCTGACCTCCTGTTTTGATCTCGATCCTGAGTTCCCGAATCCAGCTCCCTGTATCCAGCTCCCGCCGCCGCTGAGCCTGGGGCTTCCCCAGTGCTTCCTGCTCTGCAGCATCAGTGGTGATTGATATCGGGGGAGGGAGTCGGGTTTGATATCGGGCTGCTATTTACAGTTGTATATAGTTCTTTAATTTTATCATTCCACTATTATTTCTATTATTGTTTTATTAAAACTGTTCTAGTTTTTTTTTTTTTTTTTTCTCTAACCCGAAAGTCTCTCTGCCTCATTTCCTTTTCCTTCCCATTTGGAGGGGGAAGGGGGAGTTAGAGAGCATCTGTCCATGTTAGTGGCCAGCCCAGCCCTTACCCTTGACACATGGATAAAATACAATTGTTCTAATCTTGAAGAGATTCAGGACTCTTCTGAGTTTGGAAGAAAATAAGCTTAGAGTCCCTGACAGGAATCTGCTTTTTCAGAACTAACCTTCACCACAGTGTCTATCAAAGCTTTCAGAACCGTTGCTATAGAGTCCTCCGGAATGCAAATTTGGATCAATTCTCATTTTGTGTTGCCTTACACTGCAAATATTGTCAGCACTGAAAAAGAAAAAAAAAACAAACGCTTGTTTTATTCAGCAGCTTAGGAGAGGATTTAATTTTGGATGAATGTGCCGAAAAGAAAATTTTCATTCTGTCCATTCTCTGAACTGTCATTACTTGAATGCCCTTGTAAAAGTGCTTATCTAAGCATTCTCTTAATATAAATCCTTAATTAATTTCCTTGAGACTTTTCAATCTGAAAGAGACTTAGAAATGTTTAAAACGATTTAAAGGAATACAGAACACTTTCTTTAAATCAATCAGTAAGGAAAATACAAAGACTTGTAGTTCAAATATTTATCCATTTAACTACACATTTGACTAGACATTTGATTCATTTATTAGCCTCAATATAGAAGACTTATAGATGTTAACTTGTGGTGTGACTGTAATTAAAATGTTTTAGCAGTTAAACGTAAACGGAATTCTGGTCACAAAGAAGATAAACTATAAAAAGAAGATCTGTTATTTTACGAAAAGGTAATAAAGTTCAAAGATAGGAATACTACTGTGACTCAAACACCAGCCCTGTGTGAATTTTTTTTTGCTGATTATTAAAATGTTATAGTTAATTCCAAAGGTAACTGGGGTAACATGACTGCATGATCAAATATATAATCAGAAATCCTGTTGTGTCTATTTTTTGTTATTGGGGCAATCTTTCAGAAGGACCTGTTGCAACAGGACAAGGGGTAATGACTTTAAACTAAAAAAGGGTGAATTTAGACTAGATATAAGGAAGAAATTTTTTGCAGTGAGGGTACTGAAACACTGGAATAGGTTGCCCAGAAAGGTGATAGATGTTCCATGCCTGGAAACATTCCAGGTCAAGTTAATCAGGGCTTGGAGCAACCTGATCTAGTTGAAGATGTCCCTACTTGCTGCAAGGGTGCTGGACTAGATCCCCTTGAAAGGTCCCTTCCATCCCAACACAGAATCACAGAATCACAGAATGTTAGGGGTTGGAAGGGACCTCTGAAGATCATCTAGTCCAACCTTCATCCCAGCATACCTAACACATTCTGTGATTCTGTGTTTCTCTGACTCTGCTTGCTTTATTAGTGATAATTATTTGAGATGCCACTGCCACTAATGATTGAGATGCCACTGAAAAAGAATAGCCTACATGAAAATACTTCAGTTTCAGTACATTGTTGGCCTGTATGAATTTGTCTGTGAGATTCCCACAAATACTTCATTTGATGAAATAACATTTGGTACTCCAAATGCATTCAGGTAAACTGCATGTATTTTAATTTCTGGAACGGATGTAAATTTTTAAGAACATGCGGGGCACTGCTACCTTTTATAAATCTTTTACTAATTGGATCAAATTTCTGGGATTTTGTTATTAATCTTTTAAGATTTTATATTCTGACTCTTTTCAGTTAGAACCTCAGAGCCTCCTCAAGACCTGTAACGGCAGAAAGGGTAGGATCTTTATATTCTAAGGCTGTGCTGGAAATAGTTTCACCACTGTTAAACTCATATGCTGATTCAGAGGCCTCCAAAGTAGCCAGTCAAATTCTGTTATTCATCCAATATCATCTAAAATTGCCATTCTTTTGTGAACATTTTCTGCCAGTGCTACTTTGTATCCATCAACCTTATACAGATAGCTTAGAGTATACTAAATGACACAAAACAACTATGTAATAATCCTATTTTTTACATCTTCGGCTGCATTGATTAAACCTCCATTTGATAAAATAGCAATCTGAAAATCTAGCTGATACAAAGTTGTTTTTATGTAGATGCCTCCACTTAAATGTCTTAATCTTGAATTAGATCTTACTGTATACATTTCTCTGATAACAAGCAGTATTTTATCCATCCACACAAAACATAAGTCGCAAATAGCAGAAATTAATTTAGTGCATTCAACTGACAAAAATTTAAATTAATTCCAAGACAATGAAATTAAATTATTAAAAGTGGAAGTCTTTATGCATTCTTTGTACTTAGAAGGAATATCTCAAAAATAATCTCTTTAAGGTGAGGGGAACAAAAAGTGCTTTTTCTTCCTTATATCAAGTAGCAGCGTCAAGTAGATGATGAATTGTTTTGTTAATTTAGTTAAAAACAGTTACCTTCCAAGGCAGCATTCTCTTTGAATTGCCAATACTGACCCTGTTACTAGATGGACTAAAAGCTATAGTTTACTTTATTTTAAACACACATAATTTCTAACTAAATAAAAGCCTCCTTACCATATTACCTGTAAATATGCTTTAGATCCTACAAAAGATATACTGAGAAAAGTTCCTGGTTCAGAAAGTTGCCATTTTGACTGATTTTGGTTTATTTTGCCTATTTTGTCCTATATAATTTCCCCAAGCCTTTCTTTAAAATATTGATAAATAATGACACATGCATCTCCACATCCTGGAATGCTTATAACAGCCTAAATGCCTATATATTACAGGCCTAAATAGAATTTTTCTAAAAAATTAAAATCCTGTCATGTCTACATTATACCCGTTTTGTCCTGGTAATTTACCGATATCTAAACTTCTGTTCCAAGGTTTGCATCAAGGCCTGTATGCAGCTGAGGTTACAGATATTTTTGCAAAATGGCTATTACAGTAATTTCCTCAGTTAGCCTATCCCTTCTTTTTTGATATTATCACTATTTATGTGTTTTTTGCATTCGTTGTGTCTCGTATATTAAAGGACATCTATCCAAAATATTTACCATTATTATACCTTAATCTGTCATTCTTCGATGCTTAGGAATAAATCATGAACAATCATAAACACCTCAAAAGACTTGTATTTCTCTCTGTATCATTATTTTAACTACAGTATCACTAGTAAGTATACCTTGACATACCTGCAATAGAAGTTGTTAGATCGATTAGATTGTGAGCACTTCTGGATTTTTTATTCACTTTGATTGCTTTTTTCATATGAGAAAGTTTGATTGTTAATGTCCTGTAAAATAGTTTGCTCAACAATGGCAACATAACTTGTTTTTCTTGTTTCTTCACTTTTTATCATCAATCATTGAAAAAGTGATTAAATAGACTATATAAGTTATTTAGGATATATTTTGTTTCACAACTTTTTCAACATCATGATGCTTAACATGTTCATATGTAGCTAAAGTAACAAGCCAATACAAACACAAGAAGATAAGGCATAGCAAAAATAAAGCAAGTAGATATTTATTGGGAAAGTAGGAATTTATTCCCATATATTAGATTGCTAACTGGCAATGCTAAACCCACTGTATTTTGTAGTTACAGTATTCTCTTTGTACTGGGCTTGAGTGTAAGAAAAACATGAGGCTGATACTAAAATCAGAAGAGAAAAGTGATGATACTTCTTTTTTTGTTTGTTTGTTTGTGTGTTTGCCCTGCATCATTGATAAGATGTGTTTACCCTGCTACTTTCTGACTGAATAGTAAATAGAAAATAGTACTGACCGCTTCAAGGCAAACCTCTAGGGCACAATATATGGTCATGATAGAGACTCAAGACATATAGATTAAAATAATAAGGGTGGGATTTTTTTTTGTTTCATCTCACCTGTATTAATCAGCATTACCTCTGATTAGGGCTACATGGACAGCACATAGAACTACATTTTTATTCTGTGTTGATTTTGGAATCTTGCTTGCTTTTGTGTTGTACATATATCTGAGGACTGAATGCTGTGCTACATCTTCATTCTTCATATAAGATTGTGATATGATCTGGGATAGCTACAGAATTTTAGCTAGTTATTCAAACAATTCTCAAGACTTTTTACTCAGTTTTTCAGTAGACAGTACTGAAGATTATTAAATTCCATTTTTCATTGTTGTGGTTCTAACATGTTTTCTGAGGTGTTTCAGAATCTTTAATTGTATCTCACTACTTCAAAGTACAAACTGACAAAATATTAACAAAGAGATTCAAAATTCAAAAAGTCTTGTATCCAGTTTTGATTTGGCCCACTTTCTACTGAATATTGTAACACTACCTGAAGTGATCAGAAATATCAGTCATAAAACGATATATATTTCCACTAACAGATTTGTTTTGGACTCATGCATTCCTTTGTAAATATAAAAAATGCATCATTATCTTATCTAGCAAAATTAAAGAAAATATAATCTTTAAACAGAAATGATCATAAGAAGATGAAACAATAATTCATTACAGTGCATAGCAGATAAAGGCTAAGAGTTCAATAAAAAAGAAGAGGAAAGAAGTAAATAAGTAGCTTTTTTGCAAAAGATAATTATTGATTACTTGTTTACTTTAGCTACAAGATCAATGTCTCTTGGTTTGGATACAAGTGTGTCTTTTCTGCTTTGGCAACAGAAAGGGTGACGTTGTCCTGACACAAGAACCTGTTTTTACACTGTTTTCTTATGTTTTATATTAAATGAAAAAATACTGTTTATTGTAAACAAGTCTAAAATTATAACCAGTCTTTTGTTGCAAATTAGTAGTGATTTCCAAAGATTGCTGATAACATTTTTCAAATCATCTTAATTTAGCACTGCTTCCCTGAGAACTAGATGGTAATGTCTTGTACTCTGCAGAGTTAAAAAAAAAAAATTAAAACAAAAAACCAATAAACTAACAAACAAAAAAATCCCCCTAAACTTAACCCTGATAAATTTACCATTATGGCTGCACAAACTCAGTGTGTAAAGTGCTCAGATTTTACTAAAACAAAACTAAAACTTTAAGTATACACTTTCTGTGAATAAAACAGGAATTACTGTCAGAATATCTTTAAAGATGTGTGAATTAGTTTGGTTTGAAACCTTCAAAAAATTCAGTTTCTCAAAAAATTTTGCTGCCTCATGACTCCAACCAAGAGTGAAGTACTGTAAGAGGCAATTCTTCTATTTTCAGCAGTTTGAGAATTATTAGAACTACTTGATTAAAAGTAATGGAGGCAAAGGAGGGAGACATAAGGCTAAGTGCTACCTCTCCGTAACAGCTGCAATCCACTGGAAGAATGAAGCTGTTAATCTAAAGAACGCAGTTTGCATGGCTGATTTCCGCAAAAACAAAGCCTAAAAATCTGGAAGGCATCAAGATGCTATGATATTCTTTCCTAAGGAATCAAATTGAGTTATATACTAACTTCAACAATTACAAAACATAGTATGGTGACAATAACATGAAAATCTAGGAGACGGTTAGAAATGTATCTTAATAAAAAATGAAATGAAATGAAATGAAATGAAATGAAATGAAATGAGATGAAATGAAAGTACTCCATCAGTGTTCCTTGGCATCATATCATTATAATGGAAAAAAAAAATATTCCTGGGCTGATTTTCTAGTTGATGTAGTAGTCAATGCCATGTCTGTTGCATCTACCACTTAGAAACTATTTGAAATTTTATTTAAAAAAGTTATTCATATTTCATGACAAATGTATGAATATAAACCAGTCTTTTACAGCCTCTTATGACAAAATCTGTCACTCTTAGTAGAATATCTTGTCTCAAAACATATCTCTTAAATAGTTATATATTTATCTCTGTAAGGAGAGAATTATCTCACCAGTGGCACTGGATATTATTCTGTGTGAAAGTCAATTAATAATAGACATAAACTGCTAAGGAGGCATTAGCTAATGTAACTAGTTAACCTCCAGCTAATCATCAAAAAGTTAAAAAATAATAACTGAAAGTAAATTTATCTGTATAAAGGAAATTTAAGTAAAACATTTTAAAAAATACAGTGTTTCTGGATTTGTACATTCTATGTAAGAATCAATTTTAAAGATCTTTTTTTTTTCAGCTGCATCAAAAGAAACGTGGCCAGCAGATCGAGAGGGTCATCTGCCCCCCTACTCTGCTCTGATGAGACCCCATTTGGAGGACTGTGTCCAGCTCTGGAGCCATCAACACAAGGACTTGGACTTGTTGGAGCAGGTCCAGAGGAGGGTCACAAAAATGATCAAAGGGCCAGAGCATCTCTTCTACAGAAATAGGCTGAAAGGGTTGAGGTTGTTCAGCCTGGAGCAGAGAAAATTCTGGGGATACCTTTTAGTTCCTGAAGGGGACCTACAGGAAAGCTGGGGAGGGACTGCTTACAAGGGTGTGTAGTGATAAGGCAAGGGGCAATGTTATAAACTAGAGCAGGGTAGACTCGGATTAGATACTAAAAGTTCTTTACAATTAGATTGGTGAAACACTGGAACAAGTTGCCCAGAGAAAGCTCCAGGGAGACCTTACAGTGGCCTTCCAGTATCTGAAAGGGCCTACAGGAAAGCTGGGACGGGACTGTTTCCAAGGAAGTGTAATGACAGTATGAAGGGGAATGGTAGGTTTAGATTAGATATCAGGAAGAAGTTCTTTACCACAAAAGTGATGAAATGCTGGAATAGATTGCCCAGAGAGGTGGTGGAGGCGCCATCTCTGGAGAAATTCAAGGTCCATCTTGATGGGGTTATGAACAGTCTGATGTAATTAAAGATGTCCCTGCAGTTGGACTAGATGATCTTTAAAGGTCCTTTCCAGCCCATCACATTCTATGATTCTATGAAAGTTATTTCATTAAATATATGTAAGGCAAGGGGCAATGTTATAAACTAGAGCAGGGTAGACTCGGATTAGATACTAAAAGTTCTTTACAATTAGATTGGTGAAACACTGGAACAAGTTGCCCAGAGAAAGCTCCAGGGAGACCTTACAGTGGCCTTCCAGTATCTGAAAGGGCCTACAGGAAAGCTGGGACGGGACTGTTTCCAAGGAAGTGTAATGACAGTATGAAGGGGAATGGTAGGTTTAGATTAGATATCAGGAAGAAGTTCTTTACCACAAAAGTGATGAAATGCTGGAATAGATTGCCCAGAGAGGTGGTGGAGGCGCCATCTCTGGAGAAATTCAAGGTCCATCTTGATGGGGTTATGAACAGTCTGATGTAATTAAAGATGTCCCTGCAGTTGGACTAGATGATCTTTAAAGGTCCTTTCCAGCCCATCACATTCTATGATTCTATGAAAGTTATTTCATTAAATATATGAATTAAAAGGGATTCTGATTACATATTCTATATCAGACTATACAGTAATATAATCTATTAAAAAGTAATATAATCTATTAAAAAGTAAAACACAGATGACAACTTAATATAGCGCATACCATTCCTTGGTATAATGCATGTATGTAACATGCTTTATTGCTATGTAACTATATAGCACATAGCTGCTCAAAAATGTTAATAGTTTAATATTTACTTGCACATAACATTAATTACTCTGAATTATGGGATGTGTTTGTTGTTTGTTTTTTTTTTCTCTCCAGAGAAGAAATACCAGTTGGAGTAAGAAACTGATGTGGTTTTAAGGAGAACATGTTATATTTATTAGTGCAGCACTAAGGAGCAGTAGCTGAGTCACATGAAACACTTCCTGAGGACATGGAATACTTCTCACTGACTGAGAGTGATGAGCAAAATATCAAAGAGGAAAAATAAATTATTTGGAAATTTGGGCGTTCTGATTAATTGCTCTTGAGGATACAAATGTATCTGTGAAATGAATAACAGCCATCTACTTTCATCAGTAAAATTGGTGGCAAGTGCTAACAGAGGCAGAAAAATTTGATAAGATGCTAGCTCATTTAGAGAAATAAATACATAAATCATATTCATAATACAGAATGAAATAATTATTAAAAATGTTGCCATGTGCTGGAACAATGTATTCTGCTTTTACACGAACAAATACTGATCTAATAAAATTACGTCTAACATTAAATTCTTCAATAGTACAAAAAATAATTATGCTTACATTAAATCCTAAATTTAAATATGTTTCTCAAAAGATACATAAGATTATCATTCTTCCTAATAAGTCTCAGTCCATCCACTGAAAGAAAATCATATTTAACTTATTTATACAAATTTATCTTCTTATTTGATTAGGGTTTTGATTTGATTGGAATAAAATGAGAAAGTTTTGTCTGAAAAGCTGCTTCATAAACTTATTTTGTATGTGGAAATCTGTAGCTATAACTTTAACGGGGAATTTATGATGTGTTTTGATGTCAGAAAATGTACTAAGCTCAGTAAGCCTTTGAGAAAGTTTAACACATTCTATCAGTAAGGCAAGTAATTAAATGAACAATAAATATAACTTTTTTTGTGAAACTCACTGGAGAAAGCAAAAAAAGAATATATATAGTTTAGAAGAAATGGTAACTGATATCTATGTACTTTTATCTCAGTGTAGGAGAAAAAATACCTTTTTCAGTAAAACTTCATGTCAAGGGTTAGAGCCAAGTAAGTTTTGGATCACCTGTCCTGTCCACTCCTCACTAGACTTGTGGCGACCCTTTTACTACCCGGTATCCGCAGCGTGGCACACAAAAGCCAGCAGTGGCCTTGATCACTACAGGAATAAGTATCAGCAAGAGCCTTTCTGCATCCCAGTGCCAGGCAGTGACTGTAAACATCAGGTGTTATCACTGACAGTAGCAGACACAGTCTGCAAAACATGCTGCTGACTTCAGAAGGTGCAGCCTTTTAAAAGATACTGTGCTGGAGAGTAAAATCATTGAACAGAATTGTTTCTGTTTACCTCAAACCAGGACACTTTCATTCTTGTAAAATATAATTTGATAGGAAGTTGTAAATATTTAATTTCTTAAAATCTTTTGATATATGTTAAATAATATTAATCCTGTATAAAATTAAATGAAAAAAAAGACGAAAAATACTTTTCACTTTGCTTTCACAGATGAAAGTCAGGACAAGAAACCACCCATGTTGTTGCAGAAATGCTGTATAAAGTCCATGCTGCTTCACTGTGCCTGTACTGTAACCCTAGAATTCAAAAGATTAAATCAAAATAATTTAGATGGAAAAAGGCATCTGGACCCATCTAGGCCACTGCCTGCTCAAAGCTGGAATAATGACAACGGATCATAATTTTAACTATTTCTGTGTGGTTCATGAGAGTCTGAGCTTCACTTTTGTCTCTAAAGGACCAGTTACTCCAGTTAATGCATGATGTTAGGTTATACAAACACTTCAAGGTAGTTGAAGAAGTTGTTGATTCATTTGGAAAATATAGGCAAAGAATCCTTTGTCTCATTGTGCTGGTATAAGAATCACAACATTTTACTGTCCTAATCCTGTTACTTTTTTGCTCTGTAAGAAAGAAAGTGATAATCCTTATACCGTGAAATATCAAAAAGATATGTTTAGATTTGGCTCAGGCTAAACTTTGAGTGTATTCAAACTCTTCCTGACTTGCTTATTTCATTTATAAAATACCTTCTTTTCTTTATGTGTTATCATATTCCCGGTCATTTGTGCTTTACAATGTATTTCTGGTATGAAACTTTAATTGTTACATTATATTATAGATGTAATTATATATGTAATTCAGTGCTTGAAAGGTAAATATCTGTCCTGTTGCTGATACTGAGAAGAATATCTTGCAAAGAAGTAATTAAGACAGAAATTAAGTTATAGTTGTACTTCAGGCTACAGTAGTGAATCACTAGGATGTATATTCTAATTTTGAAGGGCTAGAAATGGAAAACTTGCCATCAGCTCTTTTTTTATTAAGTAGAAACATAGCTAATCCCACAATTTTCTTTACATTTATTTTCTGACCAGTGAGTAATAGCCGCTGATATTAATATATAGTCATCAATTTATTTTTTTTTCATCAGCTTCATTAGACTATCATCAGAATGTCTACTGTGAGCTATGTAGCAAGGCAGAGTATAGGACTGGAACAGTTGTTATCGCTAATATGATTCAAGAAAACTGATTTGTGTGGAGAGGAATCATGAGGAATATTTTAGAAAAAATATTGTAGCAGTTTTTGTGGGTTTATTACATTTTATATTGGACAGAGTCCTTTAAGAATAAGGATGATTAGTTTATCTTGCCTTGGAACAAGAATTTGAAATTGATGCCATTCAGGAGCCATTCTTAAACCATATTTTCAATTATTTCTGTGTTAAAATAATAAAAAAAAAGGTTCTAAATGCTTTAAAGTCTTTTCTAAATGGAAGAAAATAATGGATCTCCGTCAAACAAATATAATAAAGTACTATCTACTGCAAGTTGCAACTCTTTCTGAAGGAGAAAATTAAAAAAAGTAGTCAGGAAAGACACTGAAAAACAGCTGAAAGACTTGACATGAATTTAGAACACTGAACATAACATCATGTGACTACATGTAGATTTAACTCTCTAATCACAGTTTGGAAAAGACCTCTAAGATCATTTAGTCCAACTGTCAATATTACCATGACCACTAAACTAATATTTCCTTCTTTCTTTTAGTACATAAATTGCAGGACCATATATTGATACAGTTTGGGCAATATAACCGAGTCACCAATTTTTCCATTGTGATTCATCACATCTCCCATCACGTATCTGTGTACTATTTCTCAACATTGTGCATTTTACAGATTCTCTGCAGTGAGAGTATCTGAATGATTATTTTTGGTATTAGCTTTGCCATCACACCCGACTTTCTTCAGAAAATACAAGTAAGTTAGTTAATCCTTAGCACAAAGTAAAATGCAAGTCAACTGCCTCCCTGACAGTCAAAATGAATTTTAAAGAAATTATAATGATCTCACATACGGTTTTCATTACGAGTTACCTCAATTTTCAATGAAATATGTTATTTTTTTTTTAAAGAAAGAAAGCAGAATAATGTCATGAAGTTCTTGGGGTCTCTTAAAAGAGAATCTGTATCATGACTTTTAAAAATCAAATGAACTTGCATAGCTAACAATGGCTTTCAGGAGTTTAAGGTAGGCATTGAAGAGGTCACAATGATTTTAATCAAATCTCTTGTGTGCAGTAACAATGTGTGTCCTATTTTATATTACAATAACTAACTCATAGCAGCTCATTTAGACGGTAGGTAGGTATCCCTAAATACAGTCAAAGAACTTCAAATTAAACTCAGAAGCAATCTTCCCTTTTATTTTTTTTAGATGATTCTTGTAAAGAATATATTCATAACCTTCAAAAACTGATGCTGTGCTTTAGAACTAATCTTCCGATTGACTGCAGTGTATGCTGCAGCCAGACAGAAAACTGAAGGAAAAGGTTGCAATATAGATAACATTGCTCTTCTGTTTTTCATTTCCTATAGCCCCATCTGTATTTGAGTCTGTGGGGTGAACTCATTGAAGTCAGTGGTGTCTCACCTACTTTCAGGAAGTCTGAATAGCCAATTATATTTCTTATGATAAAGAGTCAGAGTGTCAGAAAAGTTCATCTATGCAGGATGAGCGCGTACCTCATTAGAGTATGAACACTGAGCAGCGAAACCCAGGAAAAGTCTTGTGTGTTTTCATATTGCAGTTATAGTAAATGCTTCCTATAGCATATATCTTCAAGTTCTAAACAGCCTATATATGGACATATCCATAAATAAGTAAATTATATAATAAAACAAGAAAGAATACATGCTGCTATGCATATTAAAAACAACAACATAATATGGGAACTTTTTTTTTTATTATGCTTTTAGACTTTATTACATTTTGGAAAACACATACATGAAGTGCAAAAGGTCTAAGTCAACATTACTTTTAAAACCTTATGCTTCTGTATTACGAGTATCCTTAATTTCAACCTGTTTCTTTGTAAATTGTCCCAATAACAAGAAGCACATGGATCCCATAATGCATGGCACAATTCTGGTAAAATGCTTCATAATTGGAAGCTGTAAGTGACGTCTTCCCTCTGTGTACTTTATTTCCTTTAAGAGGAAATGATGGTGATTAAAGTGGATCTCACTGCCTTTGAGAATAGCTACAATGCTTGGAGGGTTGTTTTTTTTTGTAAGTAAATAAAAAAGAATCTTTGTAGGAAATTTCAGATTTTCTCTTGGTTTGGCTTGGTTATTTTTTTGGGAGGGTGTCTTGTGGGGGGTTTGCTGTTGTGATTTTTTGTTTCATTGTTTGCTTTTCTTAAAAATTAAGCTATATGTTTTCGGTGCCTTCTACTTAAATTAGCTTGTGGAGGAGAAACGACAGCAGGTTAGAAATTTCAACTCAGACACCAGGAATGTCCGCATACCAGACAATTTCCTGTGTAGTCTTCATTAACTGCAGTCCTCTGTGCTACTGGAACTTGTTTTAAATCCAGAAGCTAAACAATCCCAGACACAGCATGCCACCAACGGATACAGTCCAGGGGCACATGGAGTGTCCAGCCAAGAGCAGCAGGAGATGTCACTAGAGGTCCATAGGTAAGACATTATATAGGTCCAGAGTTTGTTCAGGAGATAGGACTGGAGACAAGCTACAACCTATGTCCAAGGCATCTGCGTAAGAGAAGTTAGCTGTCTGCAGCATAGGGCTATAGATCTATAGATCTAACATCTAGCATGCTAGGCCAGAGATAGGGCTAGAAATGGGTCCAAATGGTCCATCCAGGTGACAGTGCTGGAGAAACATGCACCTACAACATCAATCAGGTCAGAACTCAGTGAATGTGCCTGAGCAGAAATGGAGTCCTGAGCCATGGGCAAGGGTGGGAGGAGGCTCCTGTGGAGGCTGAGCAGGGTCAGTGACTCCTTCTAGTGCCCTTAGGACCCTGACAGAAGCCACCCTTCCCAAGCAAGTATTGTACTCTCATCTCACAGAGATTTGGGCTCAGAAAGGATGTGCTGTACAGTGATCTGAAAGCTATGGGGCATAAGTGGTCTGTTTCAGGGCATGGAGACAGGGCAGGGAACTGGCAAAGGGAAATAGCTCACAGCCAGATCAGGATCACAGCAAGGCCATGGTGACACATCAGGGCTGTGGAAGGGTTGCTTGTGTGTGGGAACCTGGAGTTGATACAGAGATGGGGCAGTCTTGAAGCGGGGCCAAGGACAGGACACTATGGACTTTGAGTTGTGTCAGTACCATGGTAGGATAAATATATGCCATTTAGAGCTGGGCAGGACAACCAGTCTGTTGCTGATATGCCCTGGGGTAAGAGGTGGCAGTGTCCAAGATGCACCTAAGGAGCCCTAAGTCCAGGGAGGACTGGGGAGAGAGAACTCGCTTATGTGTCTGACCCTGATCTGTGTTTTGGCTCTATGGGGAGATCAGAGTTCAGGGCTAGGCTGTTCATCTAGGGGAAGCCATGGGAGCATGACCTTGCACTGCTGTGGTACAGCCACCATGGTGCTTTGTTCAGAGACCCGAACTGACTATCAGGACACAGACAGGGTTGATAACTCCCTCAGAGCTGAGACAAGCACAATGGGGACCCTAGAGGTGCCTGTACTCCCCTGATAACACTGTTTTGTAGGCCCTGAGTGTGACAGTCAGTACCTAAGCCAGTAATGAGTTTTACCAACAGCCCTGGCACTTTTGGTCAACATTGAGCCAAGGCTGGGAAAGGCTTCCACCAGTAGCATGGGGCTACCAAATGCTGGTCTGAGAAGTCCATCCAAGGGCTTCACCCAGGTGATAGAGACTCAAGACAAGCTAACTGCAGTGTAGATCTGAAGGGTCTGGCCAGGAAAGAGATCTGGGGAGAAGCACACCTACAATAGGTCTCACTAGGTCTGGATTGAAATGGATATCCTGTGCCCAAGGACAGATAAGGTGTGTGAGGACTCAGCAAAGCTGTTCAGGCTGGTTAAAATCTCTTCGGTGCACTTCAGACACTGACATGAATGTTAAACCCTACTTCTGTTTTGAGCTCATTGACTATTATTGATTTTTCTACAGGCAAGTGGATTTTTCTATGCACAAGTCTAGGTTTGCTTTTTGCCTTCAGAAGTGAAATCTCAGGTATGTTAGTAAGAACCATTGGCTCTGCAGCTTGTAACAGCATGCATGTTATACTTACCCTAACATCTATGAACATCCCTGGTGTTCTAAAACACTGTTAAAATTAGTTGTAAAATGCACAACAGAATGAGAGCACTATTTTGATCAAGAGACTTGGAACTGACTCAGAATTTGTAGCTGGGTGACTGCCAGATGAGAGCATTGAGAATACAGACCCTGTCCACAAAAGTGAGATATCTGGACAACTTGGCAGAAACTTCACAAGTACACTTTTGCTATTAATGTAATTTTTTTCTGCTAAAAGTTACAACCTCTGAATTAGTAAAGTGAATTTTAGTAAAGTAGAAGAAAATATGGTCTTTCCCAAAAGGTCAGAAGAAAAATGGAGGAAAGCTGGATGAGTTTTAGAGGTTCAAAGATGCACTAGCAAAGCTGGCAAGAATATGTTCAAAGACCAAAAGGTACTTTTATTTTCTCTTTTTGCTCTGCCATGTAACACTGAAACTTGCTGGAATCCTGCCTGCCACCATAAAATGAAGGCTTCCTGTAAAGCTTAGGCACAGAAGGGCTATCAGTAATATCAAATTTGGATATGGATTTAGCTAAACTGAGACATACTGGAAAAAGGTAGTTAGGGTTTCTTGACGGGAGACAAAGAGAGAAAGGGAGGGGGAAAAGTGGATCACAGAAGTCCAAGAATGGAAAATGGAGAGAAAGGGAGAATGGAAAGGGCTAGTTGTACATAAAGCTGCTGAGCAGTATGCTTGTCTGACTGAGTCCTGCACCCAGCCACTGCAGTCTACCTTATCTTCATATTAAATCATGTTCTTCACTCTCTTCTGTGCAATTTCACTATATGTTTTCTCTGTGCATATGTACCTAGATGCTAGCACCTGGAACAGGGCACAGATCAGAGGAATTCTGTTGGTCAGAGTTACCTGCATCTCTACAGGCTGGAATGTAATTTTCACTAGGGAGTTTCAATTCTGTGTGTACATGCCTTTTCATGATCACAGTCCAAACTAGATTACTAAAGAAAAAAACAACACTGGCTGGCTGTGTTCATGTGTGTGAGAGCTGCAGGTGTCTGTGGGTTGCCATGACGATGTTACTTTCTGTCAGTGTTAGTTTTTGTGTTCAGACATGCTGGTAGGGAGCGTGTGTGTGTACGCATGCAAGCACCTCTCCAGCTGCATCTCTGGAATATGTGTTCAGTCTTGCTGCTGCCTAGACCTGCCAACAGGAACAGCAGCAGCCACATCCATCACACTGAGATGTGAGAAACCACCCAGGTCTGATAGTGCACAAGTTTTACCTCCAGAATTGTGGGAAGGTAGAATCCCCATAGATCAAAGTCCAATGCATATGGCAGCCTCGTTGACAAGTTTTGTTTCTGACCATCTGCTGTAAAGCTGAAGATGCTGTATATTCAGACAAGATAAGGTCTGGGATTGTCAATGAGTTTTTAAAATGCAAGACATGGAAGTTATGAGTATTTGTTTAAATGACATAAATAAGCAATCCAAATGCCAAGGAAGTTTTCTCATGAAGTTTTCTCAACCTTGCACTTGGCACACATATGTGCATACAGAACTGAGCACACCTAAAGAAGCTGCAACCTTCGGCCAATAGTTTGTCAGTGTTACCTGACTCTGGTTAGTTCATTTAATGTGACACTTCTAAATTTATGCATGCATAGAAAGTGCAATTTTGGTTAGTAAAGTTCATTTTACTATATAATTTTTAAGAATATGATAAGTATCTCCTTCTCTCTCCTTGAATGTGATACTTTCCTGTAAATCATATCCAACAGATCCCACATGGCTAATGAAAAGTACAAATGAAGGAACTTTAGTATGGACTAAATTTAACAAGGCCAGCATTAATACCTGAGTTGAGCACAGCTAATGGCTCCCTGTGGACTTGCCAGGGGAACTCCATGTACTCTGTCAAGGCAAGATCTGACAGCTTGGGCCCATCCCACCACTCCACAGGAGCAGAACAGTTGGGGAGCACCAGGGCATCCCCAGACCTAGAAATCAAACACCATTAACATCTCAAGGTCAAAATCTTTGAGTTCCTATCCTTTATCTGAGTATTGTGTTTCAATTCTACATTTTCAGAGGTTGAATTTGATTGATTGTGTTCTGATTAAGCGGAGAAGAAATATGTGAGATGACCCATTTTCTTAACACATTTTCTGGATAGAGTGGAGTAACAGTTTCTTATATATTATTACGTACACCAGGAGACTCTTTGTATCATCTTACCAAGTTCATGTTTCCATAGTGTAACTTTAGTTTTTGTCTTTGCTCTTACTGTAATTCAAATTTAAGATAATGTAGAGTCTATCATGTGAGACCACTAACCATAAAACTGACCTTTTTTTTTCTTTTTTTTTTTTCCTGAAATATATTATGAAATACTCTTCATCATGCACCAGACCTGGAGTTAAGGTTCTGTCTTATCCAATCTGTGAGACAGAAATAGACCATGTTATGGGAGATAGATGAGTATGAAACTTGTTACAAATTTTGCAACAATGATTGTTCTTACTTGGAGGGCACTCAGAATTGATGAGTAGCAATAAAAAATTCCAAAAGAAATAGTAAAATTCTGAATAGTAAATAGATATGGTTAGATAGTAAATAATAAAACAAGAATGACATATTTTATGCATTTCTAGTGATTGTATTCATGAGGCTTTTGTAGGGTCAATCTAAAAATAAACTATCTTTTATTTACTTTATTTTCCATTGGTTTTAATGTGAAAATAATCTATCTAGTACCTAGTATGATATTTAAATGTAAATAGTTTACAGTTGATGAAATATCTTTGTCTGTAACAGCTCTTAAAGGAGTAATTTAACATTATAAATACCTGAAATACTACAGAGCATAGATTTCTGAGTGGACTGGAAAACAAAGCCTAAATACTTACCCACAATAAATATTAATGTAAGCCTATCTTAGAACATATTAGGACAGTTTGCATAGCTAAAAACTAATTATAATTCTCCTGTATTTTATTCTTCCATAAGATTATAATGTTTCCAGATTCTGAGAAGCTTATGTTTCCTATGTTTTTGCTTTTGAACAAATAACACTTAGTTCCTCCATTGTAAGGTACAAATGCTGATTTTTACTCACTAGGTGTGGAAATGTACGACAGAGATGCAGAATTTTGTGGGCAAAAGTAAAAAAAATATGTTACACTTGTAAGCTATATCAACAGATATCCTGTAGATCTTTAGAAATACCCTTTTCTGGGCTTTGCAGAAATATATACAAGAAAGAGAAGATTAAAAGTAAGGGACTGTTGGAGTCAAAGGGAAATAGGTTAAAGAGGATCAGAAGTCGAGAGTTTATTTGAAGACAGTGGTGGGATAAACTGAGTCTTTTGTTACACTCAAAGATATAACTGATACCTTTCTTTAATCATAAGAAAAAGAATGATTGATGGATTATTGAAAGCATAGAAGTACTTCTGGATTTTTTTCTGTTATGTTTTCTGCTGTTCTTTATTTTCTCTGACTTAAATTTTCTATTAAAAACAAATCTAAAAAAAAAAATTTTAAGGATATTGTCAATGTAATCCTATCTTATTCAGTTTTCCTTTGTATTATAAAAGACATGTACTCACACTGGGAATCTACCAGTCTGTGGTTATCAATTTTAACACCTTCATTGCCTGATGAGTGGTGTAATGTAAATTATGTACCCAATTTCTTAGAATCTGTTTCTTTAAATCAGTTGTCTTTTTGTACTACACTCAAAGTTGTAAGAAGCAAAATACTGGTAATTGTTTCTCTTCATTCTTGTATTTTGTATAGTCTTTTATACCCAAGCAAGCATAGACCAAAGCCAGCCTATCTACATCCTGAAGGTCTTATATTCCCATTTTGCATTTAAGGTAACATCCCACAACACCTGGTAGATATAGTGAAGATTTAACCTCCTGCAGTCTAAGCACTAACTGCCTGTGACAGAGTATTTTTTCCACCAATTATCACCAAAGGAGATACTTACTGTGCTTCAACTTCAAATCATGTAAGTGACAATAAGGGGTAAAGGACAAAAAAGAAACAATTCCCATACTTTGCAAACGTGCTGATATTTCACAGAAAGATGAAAGAATGTTGTAAAGATTAATATTATTTAACATGAGATATCAAAGCAAGATAAGTATGATCACCGAGAACACAAACAGAACAGAGATGCTGAACATATCTTTCTGCACACAGAAAGGCTGTATGTCTTTAGATGTAGTAAAGTGAAACTACCTCTAGCTCTAGCAAAGAAAAAAAACGTGTTCTGCATGGTTACTGCAGAGGGCATGGATCAGAGCCCTGAGAGGTCATATAGCTCCTTTACTGCTTCATGAATTTTAGCTGCATCAGCAGCAGAAATCTTTTTCTCAGTGGGTAACAGATTACTCTTAAAAACCTTTAATAGAGGGAATATCAGACCTTCAGCTATTGTGAACATAAATCTTATTCTAGACAACATTTTCAGAAGTAATCTAGTTCATCCCTAAAGACTCAAATAACTTCTAATACATAAATGTGAAATAGAAAAATCAAACACTAACCATCCAAACTTGAAGACTTTAGCCACTATTGGTAGCACTTCTCTGGTTAATCTTTGACAGTCTATAAGGAAAAATATTTTTAGGTGCCGATAGTCTTTATTTTTATTACTATTGAAAAGCTGGTTTTGATGCTTGGATTTAAAAAAAAAAAAAATCATCACTAAAAGTATCTTGCACCTTCTGAGAAAAAGGATTCTTAAAATTATCATTGACTATTGCATGCAAGTGCATTTCCAGTATGTATATACCCGTTTTAAGACTTACCTTGCAGTAATGACTCTAAATATGAGTGGATAATGCCCAAATGAAGTACTCTGATTCCCCTAAAGACATGAACAAAAGATTCTTAGCTTAGCTTTAGTATTCACTATTGGCTTTCCTAAGAGAACCATGTCTTCATTTCCTTCTGGACTTAGCATAGAGAAAATCAGAATGTGAAAGGATGAGGAAATAGTCATCACTAATAGAGATTTTTTTTTTTTCTCTACTGTGCTACAAAACAGTAAAGTGATTCCTGCACTCTTGTGCTATTCTTAGAAAGAATGTGGTATAATCTATCTACACATGTGGAAAAAATCATTACTCATCCTATGAATGGTAATCATTATGCAATAGCCCCAAAAGGAATTTACAGATGTGCTTAATTTCAACTGCCTATAAAATCTTTTTCTATCATTGAGATAACTCATGGACTTAACGCTATATTAGGCACTTGCCAATAAATTCTTAGAGGAGTAGATCTTTACTGTACAGTGTCTAAAAGGCAGGACATTGTGATCTTTAGTTGTCTTGAAACAGAATATGAGAGGATGAAAAGAAGGTTGACAGAGTGAATTCTTTGTAGAAAGTTTCAAAGA
>NW_009722294.1:20271-22759 GCF_000703405.1 Apaloderma vittatum | reverse complement strand
AAGAGTGATACGACTGAAGTTATTAGTGAGCTATAAATTTGAAAATCAAGTTTGTTCTTCAATTGTGGTATACCTGGGTAATAGGACTATGTTTGTATGTTTATTGACAGGCACCTAAGTTGTTAAATCCTTGGGTGGGCCAGGAACTCTCCGATCAATTAACTGAACAGATGAGGTCAGGGACTGATGTGAGACAACAGACCAGTTTGAAACAAGGTGGATCTTCACTATCAATATTAGAGAGGAACCATGGGAATGGGAATTTTGGGCAATTCTATAATTTCTTTCCCACAATACCAGGAGGTGATCACTACTGCGTCCAGGGCAATTTACGTGCCTAAATGTGTTCATTAATATGCCGGGTGCAGTGTCCCAAAGACTTGCTACAGAAGTGATCAAGATGTGCATAGATATAATATTGGTAAAAAGTTAGAAGAAACTATTTCTTCTAGAATGATCACGTCAGATAGTCTTTTGTACATACAAAAGTTAAGCTAGTATATTTAGGAGATGTCTTGTACATAGTTAAGGTATATCAAATCATTAAGTGTGCATGTGTTGAGGCGGTCACATGGGACCTGAGGCTGGATTATAAGCACTGAGTAGAACAATGGTTTGAAGAGTTTCTCTCAGTCTAGCTGAAGATGCCAATGCAAGAATCCTTGCAGCAGAGGATTCTATTGCCACTTAATAATTACTGACAATCCTCTTTGTCCCTACACAAGTGTCAACCTTTTTGAATATCTCAATAAAGTCACTTTTACTTCTTAACATTCCGAGTGTCCATGAGAAACAGGAAAAGTGGAAATGCAGAATAAAACTGTAATGTGACTAGACTTGTTGACAATACAGTCATATTAGTGTATCATAGATTGGCACTGTCTAATATTTTTTCAAGATATATTGTATTAGCTGATTCCAGACTGGTTATTCCATTAATTCAGCATAAGATCTTGGGTAGATATTTTCTTTCAGTGTTGGTATTGCACTTTCCAGATAAAGAAATTTATTATTACTCTTTCGTTTCATTAATTCTAATGAGAAAAAGAAACTGCTTCTTCTCAGTAAAAGGTAGGATGCTATAATTCAGATCCATAAAAGATATGAGATGTTGACAAAATTGATAGACTGTAAACTAAGTTTTGAGATGAAATCTTGGAAATGGCATGAACAGCCTGATTTAATATTGTATGGGAATTCAGAGAATCATTATTGGAAATAAAAATGCAATTTGATTTGGAGTATTAATTTTAAATGCATTTGTTATAAGTCAAAAGTCTATTTCTGATGATAGCTGTTGGCTGGCTGGCTACAGAAATAGCTGCCTGCAGTGCACACAGCTCTCTTGCTGGAGAGCTATGTTGAAATATCGGACAAGCAGTCCTAGACTGAATTCTTTGATAAATGGAGCATAGCTCCAGATTTTAAGAACTGTATTTTACATAGATTTTCTTGTGAACATTGTGGGCCCATCATGTTGGAGCTATATCAATGACAGTAAAAGTTTACTTGGTGTTGCTAAATGGTCTGCAAATAACAATATCTGTCATGCTGCAGTTTCACAAATGCTACATTTTGTTTTGGGATATTTGATTATAACAGATTATAACAGATAATGAGATGATTAAAAAGTTAAACTACCACAATTATGACTTTTTTTTTTTTAAAATTGTAATTAATTTACATTAGCTGAGAGCTCTTGTGCAGTGACTGAAATAAAATGTGGATTGACTTGCTGAGGAAGGTGTAAAACACATGGTTTAGTACAGCTGAGTAGAAGGGATGGTGTAAAGGTGATTTTAATCTTTCAAGGTGGCTGCCTGGTCTTAGGGTTTCACTTTGTAAGCCTTTGCTCTCGGCACATATAGAGCAGTCTCAGGATCCTCAAGACTATTCTATTTGTGAAGAACTCACAAAAGTCCAGTGCTGAGAGAAGCCTAGCAGTACAGGGAAATTTAAATATCCCTTTTTTGCATATAATGTACTCTATACTGAAGTCTAGACTTAAATTAGTGATTTTAAAGTAGTTTTGTATGGACTCAAATGCCTTCAGGTGATGATGTAATCCTTAGATGATTTTTAAATCATATTCATTTCTCATTTCACTGCAATCAGATCAACAAAGCACACTTTTTATTCTTAGTGAGTTTTCTTTACATATATGTACTGGGTCTGGCTGGAATGGGCTTAATTTTCTTCACAGATGCCAGTATGGTGCTCCGTTTTAGATTTGTGTCTAAAACAATCTTGGTACACTAAAGCTGTAACTGCTGCATATTTTTCACAGCACCAAGGCTCTCCTTGTTTCTCACTCTGTCCAGCAGAATGTGTGCTAGGAGTGGGCAAGAAGTTGGGAGGAGACAGCTGAAATGACCAAAGAGATGTTGCATGCCATAGAACATCATGCTCAGCTGTAAAATCTATGGGACAGTTTTTCCAGCACAGTTGTTTCTCAGAGCCTGCTGATGGGAGGTGGTGAGTGATTACC
>NW_009722294.1:0-20240 GCF_000703405.1 Apaloderma vittatum | reverse complement strand
CCTTCCTGCTCACTTATTAAACCGACATTGTCTCTACACACAAATATTTTTTTTTTCTTTTGCTCTTCTGATTGTCTCCCCGATACCACTGGAGTGGGAGGAAGGAGTGTAGAACAAGCAGCTGGTGGGTTCTTTCCTGCCAGCTGGTGTCAACCCACCACAACACCAAAAACTTCTGTTAATCAAAGAGACCTCAGACAGGTACTAGTTAGCTAACAGATCCCTTCTGCGATTTTTTGACTTGAATGACAATGTTTCTTTTTTTTTTTTGGAACACAGAGGAAATTTTATTAGAACTTTCACAGCATATCAATAACGTAGTTCGGTCTTTCAGGGTATGCCAGTCACCATAGGACTTGCATAGTAAAACTAAGATGTCTTAAGCAAATGAACTTTTAGAGTAACGCCATATAAAAATTTAGAATATTATTCTCTAAAATCATATAATTACTGCTGTCAGTGGCTGAATCACTGAAATTACATCAAACATTAGACATCTATGTAAACTGATGCTTTAAAATGTTTGCTATTTAAAATACCTTGTTAATCTTTGAAATGTATATTTATAATATTTAGTAATATAATAATTAAGAATTAGATGAGGAGCATCAGAATAGGCTAGAATTAGATTAGGAAGTTGAGTGTTCATTTCTGACATTATTCTCTGATATTATCTTTCTGTGTCTTGAGTATACATATTCGGTAGAAGTAAATTATACAGTGGGATTTAGTGAAACTCATCATCTATTGTTCATTTTGACATCTTTGATTTTGCAAAAATACAATCAGTCCTTTAAGCTGATGTTACAGGTCTGTTTATATGAGGAAAAGAAAATAACAGGATTTTCTCATATTTCCCAGGAAGATACATCAAAACTTCTTATCGAAGTTATTGCTATGACGTGGAAAAAAACACTTTCATAAAACAGAGTATTAATCTTCTTTCCCACAATTTACTTGGAGATGTCAAGAAATCTGATATTTTTCTTAAAAATCCAGATATTTTGATGTTTATATTTCTTTCCTCTATTTACAACTAAAAAATTTCTAGCTCCTTGCTTTATTTATTTACCTGTATATACACGTATTTATTATTTCTGTAGACTGAAGATAGGATTTTGATGGAACTCGTTCAATTTCCTAAATGCTCAAGGCTAGCAATGTTACCTTTAGCATTTATACATTTCTTGGATGGTATAAACTCTATGGAACCATATTTTAAAGAAGCCCTTTAGGACAAAACACAGATTTTTCTTTGCCTGTGTTACCAGCAGTCACTAGGAAGGAAAATACTAAGAATAATTACAATTTTGAAACAGTTGATAAAAAACATCTTGTCTATCAAAAGGCATCATGGTATTTCCATTTCTATAGTAGACATATAAAGACAGAGATAACATGAAGAACAATGGAAATGGGGTTTGGAAAGCTGAAGTGAATTTCAATAGAGTTTTCAGATGTTTAGTTTACAAATACGCTCTTCAAAAATAGAATTATATACAGAAGAAGGAACTTCATAGACAATCTCTCCCCAATATGTAGCTCGTACCTATACTTTTCACACAACTACATTGACTTTGTTGTTAATCAATTCAATTAGAAATATGAACTCTAGTGGCCAGAAGTGTAATCTAGATTGACAGAGGAAACAAAATACAATGTTGCTTGGAGCAGTTTGTTCAATATTTTGTTCCCAGATCAGTAGTTAAGGGTAATGAGTTCAGGAGAATCAAGCATCAGGGAATGAAGGAAATTTGTCTTTCAGACCCTCTGTTGCTTTCTGAGAGGCTGTACTTCCTCAAATCACTTCAAGTGACTTAGTTTCTGGGGAAAGGAGTACATGACAGGTGGCGAAGTTGATCAGACAGATACGCAGTGAGTTGCTTTCAATGTACAGTTATTGCCTGTTTCCTCAAGAAAAAAGAATAGCTCCATCACACTTGCAGTATCTCTTCAATGACCATCTGGGACTTGAGACTCACAAAGCTGTAGAGATACTATGTGAGACTGAAGCCTAAAACTTTAACACAAGTAATCAGTTCATTTACTGATAATGCTGAATTTCATACTTACACTCAAAGGTATTACTCATCTACTACAACCTATTTCAGAGGTACCGAGGCTCAAAAATTCAGTCTGACATCCTGTGAAAACCTGACACGTAACAAAAAGTGTGTAAGCTAACATACTCTGAACTGGTGTCAGAAGTGTGGAAGTCTGTGTGTCTATGAATTCAGTAGGAATGGTTCATTACCTGCTCTATGCCTGTCACCTTTAGCAATAGTTTGGAAATTGCAAACAAGATTTTTTGACATTTTATAAGGGCTGATAAGAACTGTTTCAGTCTTTTTGATATTTTGACAAATGTCTGACTCTAATACTTGCATATAATTGATCAGGTGAACAGAGTATTTATTTCCAACTTTTTTCCCACCCTATTCAATTCTATTCTTACATGATAGCTAAGTAGGATATATTGTTATTTTACTTTCTTGTCTTTGTATACTGGCTTCAAAGTTTTGTAGGGAGTTCCATAAGAACAGTTCCATAAGTCCCAAAATAGATCAGAATAATTAGCGTAGAATCTTATTACAGACGTATGTAGTAATAAAAATGTATGTTTAAGAGATGATGGGCTGGTACACATACCTGCAGTAAGTCACCTGAGAATAATAGAATTACTAGAATGCAAAATAATTAGTTTGAACTTATTATCAGAAAAAGGTGGACAAACCTTTCACACAGTGAATTCCTGCTTTTTTTTCAGCAAAATGAAGTAAAATAAGGTAGTCTAAATATAAACTTTAAATGAGCACCTTTATAGATGCTAATGTTTTAAGAGACATGATTTGGAAAAAGAAAAAAAAAGCAAAGACATATACCCTACTACTTAATTTTGTTCTAATGTTGCAAAATCTACGAAAACACTTGCCTTACTTCTAATCTGTAATATACCATACAGATCACTGCAATTTTTCTCAATTTGTTTACATAAGTGTTCTACATTTGTCTCTCAGCTGGATATACTAAAACCATAAACATTTCCTCATGTGAGACAAAACTCTTTCTGATCTATATCATAATGGTGATAAATGTATATTAACTATTGTCTTCTAAGGTGCTTATTTAATAAGGGTTTGTGGCATGTAAATGCTGACTCTGAAATTTGAGAATTACTTTGTGAATAGACACTTTAATGCACTGTGTGTGTTGCAAGAGAAAATTTTAGTTTTATGTCAGTATTTGAACAGAGATGAAATAGAAAACATACTAAACTAATGACTATGAGACAACTATAACTCTGGGTTTTTTGTTTGGTTGGCTGTTAGAGGACCATCTGCTGTTAGTCTGTTTTCTTCTTTTCTGTTATATGTGGCGATAAGAGCAAAATCTTGTGTCTCGTTTCATAATGCAAGGACATGTAGAGCACTTTATGTTCTTGTGATACAGGCATTGATAGAAATATGGGGTCTTTAACTCGGCTTGCCTGCCCATTCAAGTGCTGAGTGAATGGCTCCCAGTGGGCCATTTCTCATTCTTAGTCTTGGAGGAAAAATACATACTAATGACTACAAGAAAAGTGAGTGAAAGAATGATTAAAGTAAAGATATCAGTGGATACTTATTTGGACATATAATTCTGAATGTTCTTGACTGAGATTTCCTCACACTGAATTGATATGCTGCTCCATGTTCCAGCACAGAAAGGAATACTGAAACCCATGCAATCAACAGTATTATGGTAAGATCCCTTCCAACCCCTGACACTCTATAATTATATGATTCTATGATTATGCAACACAAGCAGAAGCAATAACTGACATTTTATGAGGGGACTGCACTGTTACCTTCTCAAAAAGGATGGAAGATGTCCTCATTTCAATATCATAGTAGTTAAAATTACATCCAGAGCTGAAATAACAGGTGTAAACAGTAAGCAGAAAGAGAACAGTTGTGCCTTTAAGGCAAGCAAAAATCTAGAACTTTGAAGTCTTTTTACTGAGGATTTTCAATTTTCATGTAAAGAATACAAAAATTAGAACTAAAAAGAACTCACGATGTGGACGATTTCAGTGGGCAGAATGGTAAAATTAACAGCCATAACTCAATATTTTGCTATACAAGAAATAAATTCATAGTTTTTCTTTACAAGGTTCTTTACTATATATTTGCTGGTTTTTCCTTTTTTTTTTCCCCTCCCTGGGAAGGACTTTTGTTATTTATTTATTTTTATTTCTTAGTTTGTTTATCTCATATTAGGTGTGACTTGATTTCGGAAGATGGATAAATATACATATGACTAAATATTAGTTAAGAATTTTAAAAGTCTGCATTTATATGAACAATTTGAAAAGGCATGTGAAATGATCTGTTAATTCTAGATTAGAAGGCAAAAAGAATTGTGCTAAGTATCAGAGTCCTATGCTCAAATTTAAAAGATGTTTTTATTTTCAGGCTTAACTAGCTCCTTAAAATGTATGGATATTATAAATTTTGTGCTTTTTGGTGTTATGTAGAAGTCTGATATTCATTTCTGAATAAATCAATGGAACTTGAGGAGCAGGCTCCAGCCTTCAAAGAATGTCCAATTCAGAACTCAAATCACTTCCTTTAGAAAGTCATTGTGTAGAATCCAGCATCTAACAGTACATTTCAGCAACTTTGGTAGTAGATACATCACCTACCTTCCAACTTTTACTGTACAACAAGAATACACTTTTCTACTGAGCCAAAAGAGATGACATCTCCAGGCCTGACACAGTCTTTGGAGTCCATTGTGGAAAAAGGTTCCAAGAAAAACAATCTCTAGTGTATCTTCAAAACTACAAATGCTGCATATGTGACACTGTCTTTTTAAGCACATTCTCCAGACAAAAACACGTTTTATTGCTGGTGTATATGGTGACTTTTGCTGAAAAAAAGCAGCACTTTTCAAACAGGATATAATATATATTACAGTTCGTCAAAATTCAGATGTCATGTCTCATGAGGAAACAATGTTTCACCTGTATATTTGATAAAGACACTGGTAGAACTTAAAATGATATCATTTTGACAGGTCTCTTGTATGAAGATAGAATTAGGTTGGTTT
Organism: Apaloderma vittatum; assembly: GCF_000703405.1. Lineage (NCBI taxonomy): Eukaryota > Metazoa > Chordata > Aves > Trogoniformes > Trogonidae > Apaloderma > Apaloderma vittatum. The sequence continues at coordinate 15,149 of NW_009722294.1, read as the reverse complement.
CCAACATTTACCAACTGATGCAGCTTGTCTAAATCTATATTTAACATATATCTATTCCTTTTAGAGAAAAGAAAGGAGTAATTTTCAACATGCAGCAGTAGAAAAATATACATTTCTATCCTCAATGTATGAACTTAAGAGAAACTATAAAATGGAGCTGGGTCAGGAATGACAGAAAAATTATGTTAATCCACTGTTATGAACACCACATTATCAAAAGTAAGTGTTCAAAATACTAAGCTAATGAGGGCCATAAAACTTTTTTTTTTTTTCTCCCTCAAAGTATATAGAAACACCTTTAAGTAGAACTATAAAAAACATTTAGGTTTGGGTATTTCTGTGCAAAATGTGTACTTCTAATCTGCAACCACCTAGAGGTACCTAAACACACTTACAAAATCTACATCAGTTTCCTGAGGATCTGAATTCCTTTTGTTTTTCATAGTTATAATCAGAGTGGAGAACAGATGTCTACGGTTCCATTACATTTGAATATTCCTGCTTACAAAATCAGTTTCTGTGGACATTACAGCATTTAGATCATACATAGGATAGCAAGGAAGGGACAAGATATCATCTAAATGTGGTTGTTGGTAAGTCTTATGTCTAAATCAAAGCTTGCTTTATAATCAATGGAGACAAGTCAGCAGCTCTAGAGGAGTGCTTATGTATCTCGTCTCAGACAACTGTATCAACACTAGATGAGTAATTTCTAAAGGTATGTATATAGACATATATACAAGCCTAGGGTGTCTAGATCAAGATTCTCTGTGCCCAGTATGCATAGATTAATCCAACTCTTAGTGCTTATGCAGAAAAAAATAAGTTTGGATTAACTTTTATTTTTTTAATAGAATCATAGAATATCCTGATTTGGAAGGGACACACAAAGATCATTAACTCCTGACTCCACACAGGGCTGCTTAAAAGTTAAACCATCTATCTAAGAGCACTGTCTAAACACTTCTTCAACACTAGCAGGCTTGAGGTCGTGACCACTTCCCTGAGAAGCTTGTTTCAGTGCTTGACCACCCTCTCAACAGTGGTCCCTGACACTGCCTTAAGCCATTCCCTCACATCCTTGCACTGGACACCAAAGAAAGCAGTCAACACCTCTGTCTCTGCTTCCTCTCACAAGGAAGTTGTAGACAGCAATGATGTCATCCCTCAGTCTCTTCTACTTTAAGCTGAACAAACCTAGTATCCTCAGCCACTCCTCATAAATCACACACTTTAGTCCTTTCATCATGTTTGGTGTCCCCCTCTGGACGCATTTTAATATTTTTATATCCTTCTTATATTGTGGAGTTACAAACTGCACACACTGCCCCATGTGAGGCTGCATCAATACTGAGTGTACTGAGGGAACCATTTCTTTCCACGGGTTAGCTGTATTGTGCTTAATACACCCCAGGATATGGTTGGTTGCCAGGTTGTTGACTCATGTTGAATAACATCAACCAAAACCTCCGGATCTCTATCTGCAGGGCTGTACTCTAATCTCTTGTTCCCTGTCTATCCATACATCCAGGGTTACATTGACTCAGGCACAGAATCTGGCACTTCTCCTTGCTAAAATTTCATATACTTGGTGATTACCCAGGAATCTAATATATCAAGATCTCTCAGTAAGTCCTTTCTACCCTCCAAGGAATCAATGGCTTCTTCCTAACTTAGTATTAGAGCTGACCTTAAAGCTGAGCCCTGTGGAACACCACTAGTGACTGATCACCGGCCAGCTGTTACTCCGTTTGCTCTTTGAGCCCAACCCTTCAGTCCATCATATTGTATTTAGTTTCATGCTAGACATTTTGTCCAGAAGGATGCTCTGAAAGACAGTATTAAAATCTTTGCTAAAAGGAAAAAAAAGAAGAAACCCACATTCACTGCCTTTGTTCATCCACCAGACGGGTAACCTTGTCATAAAAGGATATTAACACATGACTTTTCCTTCATGAACCCACCTTGACTTTGACCAATGACGGCATTGTCTTTCAAGTGTTTTTCAGTAACTCCCAGAATAATCTTCTCCATAATTTTACTGGGCACTGAAGTGAGACTGACAGGCTTGTAATTACCAGGGTCTTCTTTCTTACCCTTCTTAAAAACTGGAATAATATTTGCTAGCTTCCAGTCAAGTGGGACCTCTACAGATTCCTAAGGCCTTTGATAAATAACTGAGACATCCCACAGTAACACTGGCCAGCTTTTTCAATTCCCCTGAATGAATCCCATTGTGCTCTGTAGACTTATGTGCATTCAGTTACAGCAACAAATCCTATATGAGTTCAAAGTCAATCGGGAACATATCACTCTTCCAGTCACAGTCCTTCAGCTCAGGGCCCCAGGAGTCTCAGAGCATATTACTGGCTTTAAAGACAGAGGCAAAGAAGTCATTAAATGTCTCTGCTTTTCCTTCATCTCTATTTATGAGTTGACCAACCTTGTAAAATGAGGGACTAATATCTTCTTTAGTCTTCCTTTTGCTGTTATCATACTTTAAAAAAGTTTTGTCTATTTTTGTTTTGTTTTGTTTTTATTCTCTGAGGAGATTTTGATTAATCTGTGGTTCTTCTTTCATGAGAGACTCTATGATGGATAGTTAAGTCAGTTTAAAAATTGCTACATTGAAATTCTGGATAAAACAATATTCTGCACTTATGCACTAGATATATAGAATATGCAGTGGCTTGCATAGATGTATAAAATATATTGACATCAGAAGTGCACTTTTGTAACTCGTTTGCTGCACTGCTGGGCAGTTTCGGCAGAAACAACAAAAGCCACAGCTAAAGACTTCCCTGCTGTCTCCAGCAGCTTCAGGAAGAGAATGGAGAAAAGAACAAACAGCAATACAGCAAGATTGCACAGCTATTTCAGGAAGGACACCACTTAGAAAAGTTTCATTTTGGGATCTCAGAACAAGCATGCCTGGATAAAGAATGCCTATGGATGAACAATGTGTGTGTTAGAGGGATGTCTGCTTCTTTACATATTTTGAATCAGTTACCAGAAAGAAAGAAAAGAGTAAAACAAAGGGGAACTCACATGTCTGTTCTGATGCAAATGTCCGTTCTGATGCACATGTCCGTTCTGATGCACATGTCCGTTGTCATTTGGAAGCTCAGTGCTCAGAAAATTAGTATCAAATCAAACTGATGCAAGAAATTTAACATCAGTCTGATGTGGAATTATGTATTATTATTCAAGAGAACTACTGTCCTACACTTTAGGATTTTCCTGTCACGAGGAAATTCTTAAAGGTTTTATTTGTCATTATTGGAGAAAGATTCACATCTGAACAAGTTGACATTAATCATCTCCATAAATAGCAATACTTCTGTGACAGAAATTCATCCATGAAATTCAAATCTTACAATGTATGATTAAGGTAAAAACAGTGATAGTGCAAGGATCTCCACTGTACAACAAATAGATCTTTTCCTTTTTCTGAGGTCAGAAGACAAGCTGACTGCTCAGACTGGTTTACATATATTCTGATTCAGAGTTATGTGTGCTGAAGACTTCTCTACTGTTAGTCCTGTCTTTTTGCAAGGCTTCATTTTTCCCACAGTCTTCTGTACGCTCCTGTACACACTGGCATTTCACATCTGTCAGAGGTCTCAGTTTTGCCTTTTGACACTTGTAAGACAATTATATTTTGTAATGTGACATTAGACAGAAATCTACTGAGATAACATATTTCAGGACTCCTCTTGAATTCTTTTTATGCCTTTTAAAAAAAAAACCAAAAAAAAAAGACAATAAGGAACAGTACGGGAGCAAATAATGATATATACCTGATAGTGTATAAATGTGACTGTTCCTATGTGACCTCAATACTTAAATGAGATGAGATACTCAGATATTGTGAGTCCAAAGCAGCAAGGCAGCATATAACCCGTGTGAGGCAGGTAAGCATTTTGGAACATATATAGGGAAAAAAAAGAAAACATTTTTAGCATAATCTTAATTCTGAATACAATAACTAGGGGAAAAAAAAGAAAAACAAAAAAAATTGTCATCCTATTATTTCACACTAAGGAATCGTGCATTATGGATACAGAATTTTTTACATTATTTCAATATATTTTTTATATATACAGAGAAATTAATAATTTTTTAAAATCACATCAGAATAAATTCCTGGAAACAGTGGGAAAATTAAAGTTTTTGTGCAAAGATTTGAAATCTCTTAAAGTTCACTTGTAGTTAATAGCATTGCAATATTGATCTTTCTCTCTTGACATATATTCTTAAATGCTGTGCCAGTTACCCTTCTTGAATACATTCAGGAGATTAAATTTACATGGAAAGTTTACATACATTATCCTCTCCTATATAGAAAAAAAAAAAAAAAGAATACACAATAGTTTTTCTCTGGATAGGATGCCACTTTTGCATCATAATTCTTTCTGCAGTACTGTTTTTGCATTTTTTTTTCTGACTGTAACATAGAATCAATTGTGCCTGAAGACTAGGCCTGAACATGTCAGATATGTTCAGAATGAGACTTAAAACCAGCCCTTTTGCTGCAGTTTTCTTAAGTGTGTAAGGATTTTGTATCCTATTTCTGAGACAGTAATGAGTAGAGGAAAATTCTTCATACTGTCTTTTTTTACAACAGAAAGGTATTTTTAAGAATGTTTATACAGTTAGTTTATTATTACTGTTATTTCAAAAAAAAAGAGAATGGTTCAGCTATTAGTATACAGTAAAAACCTGTAGTCTGAGAATCTTGACCTTTATTGAAATAATCAGATAATACAATAGGAGTGATATTATGGTCCCCAAGTGAAATTCTGGGAAAATTGCTTTCATTTCTCCCTTTTTGACTTAATAGGTATTCTTTAAAAAGGTCTATATGTTAGTACTGTGCACAGAGTGTAACAGCTTCTGGCAGATTTTTGACTAGATAAAACCACTGGCAATAATAATTATAATATTTGCTACAGTATCCTTCTTATGTCCTGACCTGAGGCTTACTGCATAAGAAAAAAGCTGTTCAACAGAACAGTTTCCTCCTTAGGGATAGTCACCTTTCCAAACATATGTATGTTTCAATATACAATACTTTCTAGATAATCTGTTGAAAAAGATTGGAATTCATTGATTAATGCTTAATGAACATTTCTGTGACAAAAAATTTCTACTGTTTGCTGAAAGTACAGCAAGTACTAATATTTTTCTACCAAGGAAGCTATTCTTTCTTTTTTTTTTTTTAAAGTTCAGTAACCATAATTAGAAAAAATTGCCCAAAATGTTGAGTTGGTGTATAAGCAATTTAATTCTATTTTAAAAACATATTTTTTCAACTCTGACATTGGTTTTGGATTGTGTTTAATTATTCCATCATGATTATACTTTCAATGTTGCTGTTAAATAAGAAAATATGTTCCTAGAACATAGAGTATCACAATAAATAGAAAATCCTTCCCTAAGAAGTTCAGGTATATGACACTGTAGTGTTTTGACCCTAGCCAGCGGCCAGGTCCCACACAGCCACTTTATCACCACCCCTTCTCTACTAGCTAGGGGGACAAAATGTATCAAAGGGCCCATGGTTTGAGATAAGGACAGGGATATCACCTGCATCTACTGTCCCAGGCAAAACAGACTCGATTTGGGGGAAATTAGTTAAATTGATTAAAGACCAAATCAGAGAAGAGTAGTCAGACATAAAAACAGATCTTAAAAAAAAATAAATAACACCTTTCCCCGATCCCTCCTTTCCTCTCAGGCAAAACATCAATCCCAGTTTATCCACCTCCTCCCCCCGAGTGGCACAGGGGGACAAAGAATGGGGGTTACGGTCGGTTCATCCAACGTTCTTTCCATCGCCACTTCTACCTCCAGGGGAGGACTCCTCACTCTTCCCCTGGGACATTGTGGGATCCCTCACATGGAGACAATCTTCACACAGCTTTCTCCAATGTGAGTCTTCTCATGAGGGGAAATCTGCCCCCACGTGAATCTAGGGTGCAGTCCTTCAGTGAGAAACTGCTCCAACTCGAGTCCCCTGCAGAGTCACAAAAGTCCTTCCAGCCAGCCTGCTCTGGCTACTCTATTTGCTTCTCTCTTTCCATAGGCTGCAGGCTCTGGTAACAACCTGCTCCAGTGCGAGGTTCCGATGGAGTCACAGCCCCCTTCAGGCATACACCTGCTCCAGCATGGGATTCTCCCTGAGCTGCAGGTGGACATCTACACCCTGTCAACCCATGGACTGCAGAGGGACAGCCTGCCTCACCACAGTCTTCACCATGACCTGGAGGACTGTCTGCTCCTGCACCTGGAGCACATCCTCCCATCCTCTTCTTCACTGACCTTGGTGTCTTCACATACTCTCACTCCTCTCTCTCTGCCAGTTGTTGTCTGGCTCAGTTCTTTTTGTCCCCATTTCTTAAATATGTTTTCACAGAGGTGTTCCTTTCCTGTCATTACTGATAGTCTCAGCCTTGGCCAGCGGTGGGTCTCTGGAGCCGGCTGGCATTGGTTCTATCAGACCTAAGGCAAGCTTCTAGCATCTTCTTGCAGAAGCCACCTCTACAGCCCTTCTGCCATTGAAATCTGAGGAGGCAAAACCAATACAGACACTGACATCTACAGTTTTTATCCTTGTAGTTCTGTTACACAACTGTAACAGAGCACCAAATCTTCTTTTATGTCTTCATGCTGCAAATAAAGACAACAAGCTGAATGGTTCATCTTTATGTATGTCACTTAAGGAATTGGCATCATATGGTAAATTAAATTACTGCTGTAAAATCTATACTCTTGTGCTGTCCATTAAAAGTGAGTAATATGTTCTGTAATTGAATTCAGAGCAATGGAACTGTCATTAAGCACTGCTGTTCTTTTGAAAATAACTTCTTATGTTCCTTTCAAACATATGATAGCTGTACTTTTTCGGTTCCATTAAGCTTTCTGTGACTTCAAATACTTCCACTTCCAAGCAGAGCCAAGTTTGCCCCCATTTTATCTTTAGACAACTAATATATTAGGGCTGCATCTGTTTTCTTTATGCATCTTTTTATATCTGAACATCTATAGTCTCATACTGCACAATCTCTGTATCTTAGTAAGCAACTAGAATGCACTGAGCTTAACTCAGGGAGAGACGATTAACATGTTGAAAACTTATGCGTAAGAGTTAAGGGACATGCAAACATGGGAGATACTGTTGTGAATAGTTGTAGGAAAGGAAATGTTTTTGATGAGTCCTTCTACAGACAGCTGGAAATTGCGTCAAGATCATGTGCTCTGGTGTTCATTGGTGACTTTACAGAATCACAGAATGTTAAGGTTTGGAAGGGACCTCGAAAGAACATCTACTCCAACCCACTTCGATCACATTGATATTAGGTGGAAAGATCACAATCACACAGCCAAGCATAAACAGTCCAAAAGGTTCCTGCACTGAACAGATGTCAAATTTCTACTGCAGGTGTTTGAAGAACCAATGAAGAGAGGTGTGACGCTCAACCTTATATTAACAGGCAAAGAAGGTCTGGTCATGGCTGTTAAGGTTGGTGGCAGTCTTGCCTGTAGTGACAGTGATATGTTAGAGATAATATTGTTAGGGGAAGAAGGGTAATAAGTAAAATTTCTACCCTGGACTTTAAGAGGGCTAACTTTGACCTCTTCAAAGATCTATTTAGAAGTGTCCTGTGGGTTAGGGCTCTAGAAAGTATGGGGGCACAAGAGAGCTGGTCAATATTCAAAGTCCTCTTCCATCAAGCTCAGGATAAATGTACTCTCTTGAAAGTAAAAAACAAGTAGAGGAGGTAGGAGAACTGAACGGATAAGCAAGGAGCTCCTGGAAAAACTCAAATGGAAGAGAGAAATTTACAATATGTGGAAAAAGGGCTGTTTAATTGGCAGGATTATAGAAGTGCTGCCAGAACATGTAGAAACTCAACAAGAAAGCCAAGGCTCTCTTGAAATTTAGTCTGGCTAGGGAGGTAAAAGAAAACAAGAACTACTTCAAATCAGTGAGAAAAGGAAGAGTATGGAAAAAATAAATGAGGTGGGGAATATGGTAACATATGCTTCTTTGCCTCAGTCTTTACTCCTAAGACCATCCCTCAGGAATCCCAGTCACTACAAGTAAGATAGCAAAACTGGAGTGAGGAAGACTCTGCACAAGTCTGTGAGGATTGGCTCAGAGATCTCTTAAAGAAACTGAAAATACACAAATCCATGGGCCCCAATGGAGTGCATCCACGCGTGTTGAGAGAGCTGGTTGATGTTGCTGAGCCACTCTCCATCATTTCTGAAAAATTATGGGGAACAGGAGAGATGCCTGAGGACTGGAAGAAAGTGATCATCACTCCAGTCTTCAAAAAAGGCAAGAAGGAGGAGCCATGTAACTACAGAACAATAAGCCTCACCTCCATCCCTGGAAAGGTGATGGAGTAGGTTGTTCTGAAGGCCATGTCTAACCAAATAGAAGAAAAGACGGTTATCAGGAGTAGCCAACACTTCATCAATGACCTGAATGAGGGGATAGAGTGTACCCTCAGCAAATTCACTGATGATATGAAATTAGGGGGAGTGGCTGATACACCAGAAGACTGTGCTGCTATCCAATGAGATCTAGACAGGTTAGAGGACTGGACGAAAGGGAACCTCATGAAGTTCAATGAGGACAAGTGTAGAGTCCTGCATCTGGGGAGGAATAACACCAGGACAGATTAGGGGTCATCTTGTTGGAAAGCAGTCCCATGGAAAAGACCTTGGAGTCCTAGTGGACAGTAAGTTGTGCCCTTGTGGCCCAGAGGGCCAATGGTATCCTGGGGTGCATTAAGAAGAGTGTGTCCAGCAGGTCTAGGGAGGTTCTCCTCCCCCTCTACTCTGCCCTGCTGAGATCACATCTGGAATACTATATCTAGTTTGGGGCTCCCCAATTCAGGAGACACAGGGACCTACTGGAGAGAGTCCAACAGAGAGCTACAAAGATGATTAATGCACTTGAATATCTCTCGTGTGAAGAAAGACTGAAGGAATTGCGGCTGTTTAGTCTTGAGAAGAGAAGGCTGAGAGAGGGATCTTATTAATGTGTATAAATACCTGAGGAGTGGGCATCAAGAGGAAGATACCAATCTCTTTTTGAGTAATAGGACAAGGAATAACGAGTATAAGCTAGAATATGGGATGTTCCACCTCAACATGAAGTGAAACTTCTTTACTGTGAAGGTGACAGAGCACTGGCACAGGCTGCCCAGAGAGGTGACAAAGTCTACTTCTCTGGAGATTTTCAAAACCCGCCTGGATCCATTCCTGTGCGGCCTGCCCTAGGGGATCCTGCTTTGATGGGGTCATTGGACTAGATCTCTAAAGGTCCCTTCCAACCCCTAACATTCTATGATTCTATGATTCTAGGATTTAACACAGAGATAGATTTTTTTCATCATTCTTCATGATAACAATATGTAATACATATCCTTACTGAAATCTCTGTAATTGGCTTACAAACAGCTCGACAGGTGATTATGTTTGTCCATTGCACTTCATGGACCATTTTACTTTTACTATGCTTTGGTTATGAAATGTTAAATCTCATGGGCAAGCTTAGGTTTCTTCAGCTGTTGATGAGTTAGATGGCCAAAATACTTACATTGTCAATAAAGGCTGGAGGATGCTGTGACAGGAGCAGCCCTGTGGAAAAGTTCTTGAAGGTACTGGTGGGTGAAAAGCTGGACATAAGACACAAATATGTGCTTGCAGACCAGAAGACCAATCGCCTCCTGGGCTGCATCAAAATAAGTGTGGCCAGCACATTGTGAGGTGATTCTACCCTGCTGCTCTGCTCTGATGAGATCTCACCCAGAGTACTGTGTCCAGCTCTGGAGCCACCAAACTAAGAAGGACATGGACTTGTTGGAGCAGGTCCAGAGGAGGGCCACAAAAATGATGAGAGGGCTGGACCTACTCTCCTACAGACAGGCTGAGATGGTTAGGATTGTTCAGCCTGGAGAAGAGAAAACTCTGGGCAGACCTTTTAGTTCCTGAAGGGGGCCTACAGGAAAGCTGGGGAGGGACTGCTTACAAGGGTGTGTAGTGATAAGACAGGGGGCAATGTTTTAAATTAGAGCAAGGTAAACTTGGATTAGATGTCAGAAAAAAGTTCTTTACAATGAAGTTGGTGAAGAACGGGAACAGGTTGCCCAGAGAGGTGCTGGAGGCTCCATCCCTGGAGGCTTTCAAGGTCAGACTGGATAAAGCCCTGAGCAACCTCATCTAGTTAAAGATGTCTCTGCTTACTGCAGAGGGATTGGACTAGATGACCTTTAAAGGTCCCTTCCCGCCCAACGTGTTCTGTAATTCTATGTTTCTATGAATATTTCTCCTATACTGAATCATAAGCTTTTAATTTTGTGTCCTTGTTCTATCATATGTAAAATTAAAGAAATCTCTGCAAGCAAATTAAACTTTTCCTTTAAAATTGCTTCATTTAATAGTAACACTTGAGGTAATACATATTTTTAATGAATAAACTCCACTTTATCTTTATTGCTACCTGTCTGAAAATCCTCTACAGCATGATAAATGGAGGAAAGAAAAGATCTAGGAAATTATGAATCAACTCTTCAAATTTTGGTAGATTATTAGTAGAACCAGTTATTGAAAATCTATTAATAATTATATTAAATAAATTTCAGAAAAGACCTTGTGAAGTCAAATGTATTTTCTTCCTTTTGGGAGAAAAAAAAAAGGCTAAAATCAGCAGTAGAATATATAAATTTTGATTTTGATAAGGTTTTCAATACATAGGAACCTCACTAATAAAGTAGGGCAGTAAGGGCTTTAAGACATGCTAAAAAAGCTGAAAAAATCAATGAAAACAAAAAAAAAAAAAGCACAAACCCCAACAACTAACAAAACCATTGCTGCAAGTTTAATTACAATTCTTTTAAAGTTTTTCAAGCTGGATACAAAGAGAGTTTGATTTGGATTTCATTCAAGTCATTAATTTTTAAAAACACCTTTCCCATTGTTAGAGAGAAAACAGTTATAGATAATATCAGTTATGAGAAGTTGCAAGCACCACAAATAATGGTCAAAAGCCAAGACATAATTCACTTCAATAAAACTTGTACTAAGGCAAAGCATATATCTGGCTAAGCAGATGTATCTCAAAATAGAGAAACAGAGCTTTCAATATACTAAAAATAGAATATGTCTCCACCACATGATACTGTTGTAATAAATAGAGAGGTAAAATACTGTTTGGGGCATATATCTAGCATTTTGTATAAAAGACAGAGGAGGAAATTATTTATTTTATTGTGTTCTGCTCTGATGTATGTTTAGGAAAGCACACTTTAAAAATATAGTAGAAAAATTTGGAAAACATAAAACAAAGTATTTTTACAAAAAAACCAAACCAAATTTGTAATAAATTTGTATATTATATATTGAAGAAAGGAATTATTATTTAAAGAAATATTCTTTTAGTTTATATAACTGTTTTTTGAAGAACAAGATATAACTTGTAGACAGTTGTTGTGTATGGTCACCAGGGATCAGAAAATTAGTCCTTAAACAGTTCAGGAGGGACAAATTTATTCTTCAATTCATGTTTTCAAGATCAGGTTAGAAAAAACAGTCAGGGACAGTTTAGGTGTTCTCAGTCCTGTTTTAGCTGTCTTTTGAGACCTCCTGTTCTTAGAAAGGTACATTTCTCTGATTCCTATTGACCTTATGACTGTACTGGTACAGCTCTTTATTTCAAGGCTTTATATCCTGTCTCATGATGAGTATCACGGAATTCCAGTAAAGGAAATTTCTGAAGTCTGTGAACATATTGTGAGACTTACAGCCTTACAGATCTTGAGTATTTGATCACTGGAAAGTATCTACTAAAAATATTTGGAATGACAGATCCCATATGAGTGAACAAAGAAATAACTTTTGGAATTGAAGCTGGAGTGGCTCATAAAAACTGAGAAAGCAAGGAAAGACTTTCTGAGACATTATGCTTATGTATGTTTTATAAGAGAAAAAAACAGAAAAATCATAATACGAGAATGTATAAAGGAATATTAATAGCAAAATTAATTCAAAATAAACTGACATTCTCTTTGTTTTTCTCTTAATATTAATCTTTGTCACAGAAAGTGAAAGTTTAGTAGTTTGCCAGTCTTATACATTAAATGAAAAAAGTCTGAGTGGGCAAACTAAACAATAAGCTTGCTTTAGTAGAAAAATGAGCTAACTTACTTAAATTAGACACCGAGTAGATACTGGGAATACTATGTAATAATTGTCTTGTCTAGAATACAGTTCTTCAAAGATATGCAATAAATAAGAATAAATACCAATATAAGATGAGAAGACAATGATGTGTATTACCGATGAGAGACTATGAAGGAGCAAAAACATCCAACTTTCATACAGTAAAAAACTTTTTCATCAAATCATTTCAGGGAAGGATAATAAAACAGTCTGGAGAGGACTTTAAACTTTTTTTCTTTTTTTGTTAGACTTCTGTTGTGTATTTGGATGTAAAGCAGCATGATAGGAATAAATAACACCATAGGTATGGATTTTTTAAAGAAATTATTTAAATTTTAGCATGTTAGTTGAAAAACAAAAATAATAAAAATGGGAGTACATGGATTCCATTGCAAAAAAAATAATCCATCGAATATTTATTGAACCATTAAGAGGTGGTGTTATTTTAGTTATGTTTTGGGTGTTGTTTTTGTAATGAGGACTTTATAGAAAGGTCATACAAAATAGTCTTGGACTATGTATTGAAGTTTGAATCAATTTAAATGAATAAAAGAAAAAAGATCTGTAATTAAAGCTTTGGTTTCAAGAAAAGAACAAGTTTGATTTACTAAGAAAAAGAACAGTTAAGCCCAAAGACTTGAATGTGATAAATCTTAAATATCTGTATGTGAAAGGACTATAAACAGTGAAGCATCTGTAACCAGAAGGCATTGTTTTAAATAAATTTCTGGAATGCTCTGATCAGTAGAATCATAGAATCATAGAATGGCCTAGGCTGGAAGGGACCTTAGAGATCATCTAGTCCAACCTCCCTGTCATGGGCAGGGACGCCACCTCTCGACTAGACCAGGCAACACACATTTTAGGAATGATAATACAAGGCCAAGAATGAAAATACAAGGCCAAGAATCACCATTAGTATAGGCTAGATAAGATTTTGAAGAATGTGATACAAGAATAGCACAGATATAGAATCATACATATGGGGAAGTAGTCAAAATAGTATTTTCTTAGCTTTCTAAAATTGAAACTGAGATATGTGGGGAAGTAGTCAAAATAGTATTTTCTTAGCTTTCTAAAACTGAGACTGAGATAATGCAATCTGTAACACCTACATAAACTGTAGGACAACGCAATCAAATATAACATACTTCTTAAGAAGTACAAAATTAGCACCATTATGTTTCAAAATAGTGATGCAAAAATCAAAGAAGTGGAGAAACCCTACTCTTGCTTTCAATGGATTTCCTGTCAAAATAGTATTTTCTTAGCTTTCTAAAACTGAGACTGAGATAATGCAATCTGTAACACCTACATAAACTGTAGGACAACGCAATCAAATATAACATACTTCTTAAGAAGTACAAAATTAGCACCATTATGTTTCAAAATAGTGATGCAAAAATCAAAGAAGTGGAGAAACCCTACTCTTGCTTTCAATGGATTTCCTTAAATTTATGGAGTGGTTTATACCACTTACTGGAATTTGAGCACTTTTGAAAACGGGTGCAAAAATAGTGAAGAAGATGGAAGAACTCAAATCAGGTGAAAAATTTGCACAGATAACTTTTAATATTAGATAATGACTCCCATTAAAAATTAATTAAACATTTCATATGTATGAAGGCAGAAAAGAAGTAAAGAGGTGGCCCTAAAATGACTTACAGAAGAAAGCCGCCCTCCTTATGCCCTGGCTCGACTGCAAGGGCGCTCCGCCTTCAGGACGGTGCTCAGGGCTCTGTGCTGCCCCTGCACCACCTGCTTCTCCTGCGCCTCACCACGCACAGAGGACGACGATTAGCAGCGCCCCGCTGCCAGCACCAGGCGCGTCCCCTGACACGGCGCCTGTCCCCTAGCTAAAAAAAACTGACCGTTGTCTCCCAGTGCTTGCCTGTGCCTGGTCGTGTGAGCTTTCCCGCCATGTCTCTGTCATTGTGATGTGATCATAGCTCTGCGATGGCACCCAGGTGCTTATGCCCTGTGCTTCTTGCATTGGCATTCAGACTCTTCAGAGACTTAGTCGATGAGCATCTGTTACTGTTGTGGCTCTTTCGGTCTCTTTGCCCACTGAGTGCAACGGCACCCACATTACCTTGTTGGCCCTCAGCCCCTGCAAAATTTACTTTAAAGCCCTCATAACTAAGTTGGCCAGCCTAGCCTCATGGGTTCTCTTGCCTCTTTGAGAAAAGTGTGTCCCATCCCACCCTAGCAGGCTGTAGTTGTCGTAGAATGTCCCGTTGTCATAGAATATCCCACTGTCACAGAAGCCAAAACCTTCACGACAGCACCAATTATGTAACCAGAAATTAATGTTCGTTATTCTTCTATATGTCGTTGCCCCCTTTCCTGTAACTGGCAAGACAGAAGAAAAGATAACTTGTGCCCCAAGGATTTTGACTTGTGCCCACAGAGCTCTATAGTCAGGTTCCTGCTTCTCAGCGTCGTTCATCCCCACACGCAAGAGTGAGAGTCAGTGGTCTTCACAAGCGGTAGTAGCCTATTTCAGATGGAGAGGAGCCCGTTTCCTCACCTGGAGACTATAAAAGTGGGATGCACACCTGTGGGAGCAAGCAGTGTGCAGTGGGCACCACAGTCTGGCGTTGTGCCGACAGGCTGCGGCCTCAGCTTCTGCCAGCCCAGCGCTGCTGGAGTCCCGTGCCTGGGAACTCAGGACATCGCTGGGGATCCCCAGGTCGGGTCTCTGCTGGGAACTCGGAGTGCCAAGGATGCGGCGCAGCCGGTGGCACCAAGCAGTGTGTGATCTCAGCCTCGACTGAGCTGCTCACCCGCCACAATGCTGGTGCTGCTGCTCAGCCTGCTCTAAGCCATTGTGTGGGCTTCGTGGCTCTGCGTAGGTGACCTCTGCAGGCCAGGGGACCTGGAGTGGGGTGGCTGGCCTAGTGCTTTTGTCA
>NW_009722293.1:0-24205 GCF_000703405.1 Apaloderma vittatum | reverse complement strand
TTTATACCTATTTATATATAAATATATAATATAAACATATTTATAATATAAAAATATATACCATATTAAAACCTCTATGTATTTAAAAATATATTGTTTTTTATTATTTACTCAGTTAATATACTCAATCACTCCTGCTAAAGAGCACCATTTCTTTCACACAAGAGATTTTTAAAACTTAAAAGTTGTTTGCCCTTATCCTGGAATGATACTATGTCTCAGCTGTCATGATAAACATTATGCTTTGCACGCTGTATTTTCCTTTTTTAACTTTTTTGACATCAACTAGTATTGATTAAAACAGACCAGTGCCTCTGACTATCGCAAGGGTGGAGGGGTCCCCATGTGTTTCCTGGTCTAGTCGAGAGATGGCGTCCCTGCCCATGACAGGGAAGTTGGACTAGATGATCTCTAAGGTCCCTTCCAGCCTAGGCCATTCTGTGATTCTGTGATTCTATGATTCTGTGATTATCAGGAACCTTGTTAGTCCCCGGCAATCAAACACATGAGCAAATAAATATACACCTCTGGCTCTTAAAGCACAGTTAATTTGTTCCTGTTTTCCTAAGAGCAATTAACAGCAGGCAGGAGTTTTAGTGAAATAGGTTGGTGATTCCCACAGGGACTATTTGGAATGAACATTACTGAGGAGAAACAGCTTCAAAGTGTTTATGTTAAGACATGATTAATAACAAAGCTGTTAATCGACACATGAGGTAAAATACAGCCCCAAATTAAGGGATAATCCTAATGAAGTCATCATATTCATTGGTATATTCCCTGCCTGAGTATATTTTTGGGGAGGGCATTGGTTTACTTAGGCAGCAGTGGGACTAAAATTTGTCTCTAAAAAAAAATTTCTCTTACATTTTTTCCAGCGGGATCAACAGAATTCAGGTCACTTCTTGCACAACTGTAATTTTCAACGATGTCATGGTCTAGTAAAGTGGGATTGCATGGAGACATTTAGAAATTTTGGTTAGAGTGTCTATTTATGGCAGTTGGAGCTGTACAAATGAGCTCTGAAGGGAATTAATTAACTGTCTGTTAGGATTAAGAAAAAGGAATGTTATACATGCCAGTGGAAATTGAGTTTTGGAAGCTTATTGTAAAATCTGCAAAAGTTTAATAATCAGATTCTTAATTTCTGCATGAATGAGTATTGAATCAAACATGCCCATTTAAAAGAAAAAAATCCACACAAACAAAACTCTAGGTATAACAGCTGCCAGTGTACTTCTTTTTGCATCTGCAAAATAACAGGATTACTCTTTGCAATCTAGAGTAAATGAGATTAGAGAAAATGAATTTCCACTCAGTTAGGATGACACAATCATAACTCCTGAAAAAGAGACCTGAATGATAGCAACTATTTGCACACGGTATTTCTGTGCTCTCCATAAAATAAGTAATTTGGCTTTGAGATCTAAAAGAGCTTGCACCATAATTTGCTGAGCATTTCTCTTTGCCCTACTATATTGGCACTTCTGAAATTAATTTAAATTTAAGAAATTTATTTTTAAATTTATTTACTTGAAAGGAATTTGTATCAAATACGGAATGTCTGATTTTAGAGGGCTGGTTAGCTCAGTCAGTTGAGCGTGGCTTTAAAAACGCCAAGGTTGCAGGTTCAATTCCCATTCGGTCCCCATGTGTTGCCTGATCTAGTCAAGAGGTGGCGTCCCTGGCGACAGGGAGGCTGGATTAAATGATCTCTAAGGTCCCTTCCAGCCTAGGCCATTCTATGATTCTATGACTTTTGTTTCTCTGTAGCACTTTATTCCAGGTTTCTCTGAGTTAATAAGCACCATTGAGATGACAGCCTAGGGTTTTTTACTGTTTAGACACCTGGTGCGTTTCGATCTCAAACAGTAATATGTAATGTGAGTCTTATTACTTTGCACAAGTAAAAAGAACTACACTGACAGCTGTAATAAAAGCAAGATTAAAAATCTTTAGGAGCTCTTTAGGTGAAAGAGTGATCCAAAACCTAAGAAGCATATTTAAGAAACTTAGGCCAGAAAGTGAGATTTTTAGAAGCACCTAAGCGATTTAGAAAGAAAAACACTACTTAAAATACATGAGATTCATGCTTGTAAGGAATGTAGGTATTTAAGAAAATCTGTGACATAATGAAATAAATGCCTGGATTTTTAAAAATGTAGCATGATTGTTCTACAAGACTCTTGGATATTCTCTTAAATGTGCTGCGATATGATCTCACTGTTCCTGGTAGCACTGCTCTCAAGCTCGTATTTGACTCGGCTTGCTTTAAAATATCAATGCCATTAAAATTCTCTCACTTGCATTTTGGTGGCCTTCTGGCTGAGGGGGTCTCGGTGTTTTGGCAGATTACTTGCAATGACCTTCACAGTGCGGGGTCTTTAATCCAGTCCACTTACTCCCTGCGTCAAGTTCTGAAATCCGAAACAGTTGTGCTTCTACCTCCTGGCTGAGTAAAGTAAATCTGGTTTGATTGCACTGTCTTACTGCACTCTTTTAAAGGTGTAACACTTGAAGCAAGAAATTACCACTTTCATTGCGAACCCCCCCAAATCAACATAAGCAAATAGTAATTAACATTTACATAAGGTGACTTTCCAAGTCAGAATCAATTCTCCTATTTTGGAATCACCGTTTTTTTCTTTACGGAATGCTTCGGCGTCACATGTACTCAAGGAAAAAGCATTTAATGAGTTCTTTCTATCAAATGCATTATGTATTCCCTTGCTTTTAGGGTGGGAGTTCTGACAGGGACTGTACCAAGCAAAGGAGCACAAATGTAAAGTGTAAATGCAGCAGCATTTGCGCTCTGCCCTGGTGTTACAAAGACCAAGTAAATAATTTGGCCTGGAAGCAATAGGGCGTTGTACCAATGCATACATTCTGATGCAGCCACATGTATAAAAATTCATGAGATCTTTTATCCTTATAAAACTCACAGGACCTAAGATCTTGGTGATCTGATTTTTTTCACAGAAAGAAGCACGCAGCCCTTGAGTTGGTAGACAAGCTCCTAATTTTAGGTCATCATGGGAGAAGATCAGTTGGCGCACACGTTAGACCACTTTAGACGATTCGATCTGTTACTTAAACTTTCAGATGTCAGATTGTTCCAAATGTCTGTTTATATGTCTCATATGAAGCTTTTCTCAGCTTCCTTATTTTCTTCTTATGATGGTACCTAGCCACACTGGTCAGGTCCCTTCTCAAGCTTTCGATAAGATGTATAAATATACCGATTTCTCTATAAGGCACTTCTAAAAACATGATTCTTGTTGAGGCTACGTTCTTCTTTCTGATGTTCTCTATTGTTTAATAATTGTTGGGCTAAAGCAGTTGTAAAGGGGATTTTGCTCTTTCCAGATAAATCCAGCTGAATAATTACTGTTCTCTGGCCTTGAGTTGAGCATTAATCCCAAAGCTGTTATAATAGCTGCTATAAAAGCACCGGTATGAATTTTTATCCTACATTTTATGATGTAAACGTTTGTACCTGATGGATGAGGTTTTAAATTAGGAAAACATATAGTGAATTTGTGAATAGAGTCAAATACCCTAAATAAAAATGAAAATACATTTTTTAATAAAAAATACAATGAATCTGAAAATTCATTCCACTATAGTTCATGCTCCAGTGAATACAGCACCAAAGCAATTCATGTTCTTTCTGGGTCTCTTCTATAAGTTACATCTGTTAAGTAAAATCATGGAAAATTGGTTTCCCATATAAACAAGTACAGCAGTGATTTTTTTTTTAAAAAAAAAAAAGAAGGAAAGTTCAAGTATCATAAGATAAGCACATATCTGATGTGACAGGCTCAAGGGCTCCTTTGAGCTAGATCTTGGCCACAGAATTCGGGAAGTAATACAGGACTCTGTCTGCATTTCTGGTGTGGTTTTGGGCTGCAAGAGTCAAAAAAACATTCCTTCTTGTATCTTGCATGGGTAGGACAGTGCTGGTTCCTGTTTGGTTATGCACAAGTCTCTACGAGGATTATTCCAGCTGCAGAAATGCAATGGTCCAGATATTTCACTTAGACATTTCATTTAATTATACATTAAAAAGCATAATCCCCACAACACTTCCATGTAGTTTGTTATACACTCACAAAATGGACAGCTCTGGAGAGCCTGGGTGAAGCTGTAGACATTTAACATTTCTACATCTAGGAAATAATTTAAACCAGATGTAATTAAGTATAAAGACTCTGCAAATCATACATTAACTCTTGCTTTTAATTTTCAGCATCACTTTGTCAAAAAGAAACCCTCACAACTCAGCATGGTGTTGATATATTTTAAACTTGCTATTTATAAAATTTTGGAAAACTACTTGCCTCTGATTATGCCATTTCCATTATATACATATTCAGATGTGCAATTATAGCCATTCAAAACCAGCCTGTGTAGTGCAGTATTAAATATAAGACATATTTTAATTAAAATAGAAACATAGGTATTGCAGATTTATAAGGTGTGATTTTTGTGTTATGATTTTGCAAATCTGGCTTTCAAAGTTGTTTGATTTACACTGAAGAAATACGATATCATTGTTCGTAAGAATGGCAACTACTATAGATGAACATTTAATATCTGAAAATGAAAATGCAATAATTCTCTTGAAAAATGTCTGGGTATTGAAATTTTCTCCACTTGTGCTCATGGCACCTGGAAATTGCACTAACATTTTTTAATTGTTCTTTAAATTCTCTTTTAACTTTTTCTCATTTTTTATCAGTATTTATTACAACAATCCAAGCTGAGGAAGAAAACGCCTAAAAATTAATTTATTTCTATTTTATTGGATTTAAAACTGAATGTTTTCTTCCAAGTACTGTAGATACATATAGAAATCTTAATTTTAAAAAAAATCCCGTTGAAAATTGGAAGTATTATTACTTTTTTTCTTTCTATTTCTTTCTGCTTCTAATAGTAAACACAATCAGTTTGGTTTTTTTTTTAATTTTTGTTTCCCTGTGTATATAGCTTTTATTTTCTACATTGTGGAGAAGAAAAATGTAAATAACCAAAAGAGCGGAGGAAAGCGCTAAGAAACTTGAATAGTGAAATTTCAAAAGTTGCAAGTGTTGGCCTTTGTGGTTTCAGTTGTTGCTGTTGAAACACGTATGTTTCTGTGGGCGTGTGCATTGGTACAGCTTGGGCTATTTCAATCTTGAGCTCAGCCTTAGCTGAGGAGAATGTTTGTCCACTCCAGGAGAATTAATTTCCCAGTGTTGAATTATATTTAGATAAAAGGAAAAAAATTCTTCCCCATGACAGTGGTGAAGCACTGGCACAGGCTGCCCAAAGAGCTGTGGATGCCCCATTCCTGGAGCGTTCCAGACCAGGTTGGCTGGGGCTTGGAGCAACCTGGGCAGGTGGGAAAGAGGTGTCCCTGCCCATGGCAGGGGGGCTGGAATGAGATCATCTTCAACATCCCTTCCAACCTAAACCATTTTCTATGAATAGAAAAGTAGCCGCTGCTTCCCATAGCCATCTGGGGAACTGTCCACCGAAAACCCCAGACTGAACAATTTGAGGCTGATTTCTGATGTGTAAATATGTGATGGTTCAGGGAGGAATAGAAAAATCAAAATGAAACCATGCTTCAGTTATGTTAAAAGGCATCGATTACTAGCAAAAGCATAGGTACTGATGTTTTATTGGAAACAATGGAAAAAATATCCTTGTTTTGTGTCATTAACTTGAAGAGATTTTTCCCTGTCGGTGTATTTTTCAGGCTCCCTGCACAGAAAATAATACATTTCTAATAAAGGAATATATATTCTCTGGATATCATGTAAATATAGGGAGTGTTGAAGATTGTCCAACAAGCATGGAAAAATAAACAGAAAACTCCGACTTTCTGAATACTAGATTGAATCAGGCTTGAAACAAGCATGTGCAGTTGCGGGGAATTCTGGGAATACCTTCCGCTTCAACTTTTGCAGAGTCATTTTTTTTTAAGGTAAGATTTACCAAAAAATTAACGGGGAGAAAAATGTGATTAAAAATAACTATAGCTAGGTTTGGTTAGTTAACCTCCTATGCGAGGAAGGAAATTTGTGTATATGAACAGAACATTCTTTGCCATATTTTTGGAGTTCACCTTCCTTTATCTTCATTCGCCTAAAAAGCCAATACCTACTCTAGGCCAGTTAGCAAGCACAGTGGTGCTGGGAAAAGAGAAAATGTTCATACGAAACAAACCTAGGGTACAAGAATCATTATCTTGAAGTGCGTTTCTTATTCAGTGAACTACAGAGGTTGGCCAAGATGGCTAGCCTTTAACAGATACCTCAGTTTTGGATGGTTCTTAAATCCCTCTCCAAATGTTGAATGTATTTTTTAAAGGCCTATTTCTTTTTGGACAGAATTATACCAGTGAAGCCCATCTTCCTAGCCCGAGGTCATATATATTTGGATAGATAGTTTTAAGACGGTTTTATGATAGTTCAGAGACGCAAAACCAGTTTATAAAGGATTAGTGGATGTGGTTTGCCATGTGAAAAAATATATTGTAAGGCATTACTGTAAAGTAGTAAGTAGTATATGAATTGTGTGTAGATGGTAACACACCAGGAGAAACTGAGCTCATTCCTATTCCTTCACCTGCTTCTTTTACCTAGTTTTGCTGTAAAAATCCATATCACCCCTTGATCTACTGAAATTATCTTCCAAATCGTTTAGACTTCTTCTCCAGAAACCTCAGCTGTTCACAGTCTTGTCTGAGGCCAGGTTCTCTTAGGTTCCTGGCCGTCTGTTGAAGGACTTGGCCAGAACTTCTCCACAGTCAGCCAGGACAGAGGGGGTTTTTTTAGGACGCTGAATTGTTAAGAAAATCCTTGACCTTAACAGCAAGTCTGAGCCTGACAAGAACTATTGCCAGCATCGTTCATATTCTTTTTCCAATATATCACTATCAGAACTCATATCAGAGAATAGAATTTTACATCTTTAAGCTGCTATCTTCAGAATATTAGTAAACATTTCAACATGTGAATAAATT
Source organism: Apaloderma vittatum (assembly GCF_000703405.1). Classification (NCBI taxonomy): domain Eukaryota; kingdom Metazoa; phylum Chordata; class Aves; order Trogoniformes; family Trogonidae; genus Apaloderma; species Apaloderma vittatum. The sequence goes on along the minus strand of NW_009722293.1, from coordinate 17,193 downwards.
GTATTAGACTGTGACTGGAAACTATTGAAGGTGTTAGAGAAACAACTTACTTTATATTAAAATTCCTGCTCATTGTAGATGGACGAATATAAGTGCATTTATTGATGACCTAGGCAAACACAAATTTTCTAAAGTACATTTCTATTTTTTATTTCTATTGTCTATTCTCTCTTTTTATATAGTTTTTTTTTCTAGAAGACTTTTTACTGAAGTGTTATTCTATATTCACTATTAATTTGATATGTACCCCAATCTTTCTCTTACATCTGACCAGAGGGAATCTATGTTTGTTCTTGCTGCCTTAATGGCTGTTTTTTCCACTTGTCCAGACCTCTGTGTTAAACAACATTTGTCTGGCCTGGTCCTCTGTCTATTTATAAGGCTTTATTTTTTTTTTTTTTGAAATCTTCTAGTCTTCTACAATATTAACTTAAGGAGCAGGTTTTTTCTCTGTAAGGCATGTTGAGGTAGCTTTGATTTAGGCGATGGTACCATGGCTTGTGGTGTTCTGTAGTGTATGAGGCACAAATGAATGAGCTTCTTCATAACAGTTCACAAGGATCTTATCCCTTAAATATCTCAGTGAATCGTGGTTAACTAAACAGATTAAATCACAAAATATTTCAGCATTATGTACTTGGGGATTTTTGTTGGTTTTATTTTATTTTATTTTTGCATACACATGTATACACGTGCCTTTCTTCAGTGGCCTCTATGCAACCCACCACATGTAAATGAAGAGCCATAGAGTGTAGATGCTTAGAAAAACTTGTAGCGGAACAAAACCCTCCTGATGGAATTTATCTGCTTCTGAATTGTTGGATTTCAGTGTGGCAAAGGAGTGCTTATTCCCTGAATAAAAATAATCCAGTGTGGAGAGATTTTCCCTTTGAACTTGCGCGAGTTGACTAAAGCTTTGTCACAAGTCTCTGCGGATAGGACTGATGCTCAGGATTCTGACAGAAGAACCCTGCCCACGGCTCCAGGGGATTTCTGCATTGATTCAGCTGCAGCTATGATCAGGTTTTTAAAGTTCTCCTTTGAAAATGGGCTCTAACAGTTTGAAGGGCAAACAATTCCAGAAACTTGTGCAGAAGAGAGATGAGGGGAGGGGAGGAAACCAATCATGCCCCTCCTAAAGAAACTCCCATCAACTAATGACTTGTACAGAGGACAGAAGGTGGAGTATTAAAATCAAGTTCTAAGTATGCAATCTGAAAAATTACATGGAGATTCAGTGAAAAATCCTGTGAGATTTTTCATTTTTAGTTGCATGTGTGTTCTGGGGTAGTACTGCCACTGCAGAAGGAAAAACATAGCTTCAGCTGTGATTTCTGTTGAGAAATTGGGATGGTAAAAAGCAGAAAAAAAAGAAGCATTTTGGAAAAAGACTTGTGAAGATTGGTTAGCACTGTGTGTACAAATGACAGGTCCTGAGTAGTCAAGTGGGATTCCTTCATGCACAAAAAGTAGTTCAGTGGTCATCTCTTAGGGAATTTTAAATTTTTCTGAAATGCCTGCTGAAAACACCAATTTAATTTTCTCTTAAAAAAAAATAAATTCCATTTTGTATAACTCTGTCAAAACCATTTAAAATCATCATCATTTTAAGGTCTAACCCCAAACTCGTCAAATATATGTCCACAGCTTTTTGGTGGGACGTGTCTTCCAAAATTTCTCTTCTCTCTCTTTCCCCCCTCCTCCCTGCAACTTGTTCCTGAAAGACACAATAATGCCCTGATTGGATAATTTATGTTCTCTGAGAGGCTCTGTTGTATAATAATGGCTCAAATTATCCACTGGCCCCAGATTATCAATCATGGTACAAATGGCTATGCTTGAGAAAAGTTGCCACCAGCTAAAAAAATGAGCTTTAACACCTAAAATTACTAAATTACTAGAGCATCCTTATGCATGACTAGACCCAAGTCCAGATTATTACTAAAATTAACCATAATTTAAGGAGAATATGCTTAAAACTAGGTCCTAAAGTAGTGTTTAGTTTACCTCTTGCTGATTTAGTTGCAGCTCCTTCTTACAGTCAGTTCTGCTCTAGGAAATCCATGTCGTGATCTGAAGAACAGACACAGCTCTGTGTTGCTGCTCTCCATGCCAAGATGATTCACAAACAAACACCTTTAATGGAAAGGAAAGATTCTTTTTTTCCACCTTGCAGCCTAGTTCCCTTATAATTTAGTTGAAAATCAGGACTTCTCTTACCAGACAGTCTCCTATCCAACCTACACAAAGTGGGAATACTATTTTTATTACATGTCTGCAGTCAATACTGAAACAGAGGCGCTGCCTTTCCTTTGCTCGTGGTTGTGCCAGGCAGATCTTCCGTGGCTTTACACAGAAGGAAGATGAGCAGAACCTGCTGGAGCAGTGAAGAGAAAGAGTTTGGATGGGGAAATCTGGAGGAAAGAGGTAATCTCTTGTCAGTAGAGAGGAAAGCCAAGGTGCAGGGGAGGTGATGAACTGAGTGGCTAAGGAGGACTGAAACATAAAGAATGCAGTGATACATAAAGAATGCAGTTGAAAAGCAATGATACAAGGCAATTTTTTATAAGGAAATAGAACTGGGCCTGTGCCCACCCTAAGAATTGATTTTCCTGAGTCCAGAACAGCAAGAAAGATTCTCAGATTTCTCCATTGCTTGTTAGCAAATGGCTGGGAATTCCCATGGAGGTCTGGTTTTCATCTGCATTAGTGAAAGTATGAGATATTCCACAGTCATGGAAAACTGTAGGAAAAAATTGTGAGGGATTCAAAGATTTCAGCACTGCCAGTTACTTATATCAGTGACTTAGATCAGGGTACATAGTGGAATTTCTGTTTAGGGGTTTTAGGGGGTGGGGTGGTTTGGGTTTTTTTCCCCTCTAAAAGGTTGAAAGAATTTTGCTTGTAAATGTCTCCTGGTGTTATCCCAGGCATTTTACAATCCTCTAAATGCTCCAGTTGCCAGGAAAGTACTATTCTACTTTAAAACAGTAAGTCAGTTTCTCATAAAGTGCCTGAACTTGTTATTCTGTGCAGTATGTTTTTGTTACAGTGTTACCAAGTTTCCCGTCTGAGAGAAGAGGAAAACAAAATCAAAGTTCTTCAGGGAGGGGGGAGACATCTGCACCTGTTTCAAAGAACATCAAGGGGATTTCACCACTTTCCTGGTTTTTAAGTAATGACAGATTGTGCTAAGTCAGGCACCTGGCAGTTTAAGAAATGTCAGTGTTTCTGATTCATAAAGCAGCTGTTAGCCTAACAGTTGTTAGCTGTTAGCTGTTAGGTGTCTTAGAGCTGTAGCACGATGATATTTATCGTTCTTCTTCCTCACTTCCTTTTCTGAAAATGAAACACTGCTGAAATCACCGTAGCCTACTAAGTTTTTTTCCTTTGGCCAAAATGGCATAGTCCATTTAGAAGATACAGTGTCGTAAAACTCCCACAAACCCCTGGAATTTGCTGAGAAGTTTGGCTTCTTTTTATCTAACCTGGGCCTGTTAGCAAATACTTACCTTGCAGTGCTTAGCAACTTTTTTTTAAGATTAGCTGTGCTATAATTAATCTCAGTTTTGTGTCTATATTTAAAGGACGGATATTCAAATACATATACTAAGGAAAATTGGATGAAACAGAAGTTATTGTCCATTTTATATATATGTATGGAGGCATATGTATATTGGATATTGAAATATCATCCATATTGAAGTAATACAGAATTTTGCCATCATCTTTAATTTTACAAAGCCTTCACCCTTGGGATGTTGTTTCACATTTAATTGATGTGAGGAAATCTTTCTTGTTGCCTCATTTAACCCCATTATTATCAGTAGGAACCATCTGCATAAGCCATTCCAAGTTTTAATATTGCAGAGCGAATACCCTAGTAAGGTCGCTTTCCTATAGGTTCTGCTTCAATGCTAGCTGGTTGTAAAATAGGTTTTCTTTGATGTATTCAACAAAAATTTAGGAATTTTTTTTAAAAAAATGTTTTCTTGTACTTCATTCAAGTCCATTGCCCCCCCATAAAGCCTTTTAGTTTCGGTGGGTTTTTAATTTATTTATTTTGCTAAGGCAAATTAAAAATTCAGTTTGTTGCATCAGAGTATTTCAGGGAGGAAAAGGAACAGAATTCGAATCACTACGCAGTCAGTACATTTTTCCAGTGTTATATGCTTTGTAAATTAGCGATGAGCAGAAAAATTTAACTCGAATTAAATTCATATTTTTGAGAGGTAAGGTCTATTTTCAAACAGTTATCCAACCAACTGGTAATCAGAGGCAAATATACATTTACTTGCTTGTAAGAAGGCTACAGACAAACTATATTCCACTGTTTGAACCATGTAAAATTGGGTCAGTCAGTGGTGTGGTTTAGGTAGGTTTATTTGAAACAATCTTTCTCTGTGTTTTTTGTGTATCTGCAGTGTTTTCTTTGTTTAGTTTTGTTGTTTATTTGTTTTTTTGTGTAGTTTTGCCGGTGATAGTGACTGTCTGCAAACCACGTGCAAATGTTACAGGTGTAACTTATCATGAGCAGCTCTACAAAGATTTCCTGAGTATGCTGGGGCAGTACTTGGTGAGACCGAGTGTTTGGACCTTACCCAAAGGTGTCCCTATGGGGGCAAGTGAGTCTCAGTCCATTGACTGATCCAGGAAATCAGAGGTGGTTCGTGGTGGTGTCTCCCCTGACGATGGTGGTATCTTCCCTAACATTCCCCCCTCTCTTGGGCCACTTTTATATTATTTGTTACATTTCAGGGGGAGCTTTAGTGACTCTAGTCATGCATATCTTTATTGTGATTGGTGTAAATTTTCCTCGCTTTGCATTTAAAGGTCTAGATTAGAAAAATTCAATGTGCAAGCTCAGTGAGGGGTGGTGGCACCTGGGAGGCGGGTAACTTTTGGGATGGAGGTGTGTTTTGGGATTATAATGAGCATAGTTCACCCAAGGACAGCATCTATCAAAAGAAGAGAGATAGTAAATGTGCAGTCAGCTGGCTCCTTGATATCTCCAGGTTCCTTTGTGTTCACGGAGCTAGACCACGCTATCTCCGCTTCGTTCTGTGCTCAATGGGATTTCCTCTTAGCGTCAGAACATCAAGCTCCCTTAATGCTAACAACCCCTAGGGTTACCTCAGAAACTTTGTGGGGAGAGCTCTCTGCGTACCAGTTACCCATTGTCCTGGAAACTTTCTCAATGTTCTGATATGTGAACAATGCCATATAGGTAAGTAAATCATTTTGGACAATGATTTCACATCACACATCGGGAGAAAGGTTCAACAAAGAGGTTTGCCTTGAGGTTAGAACTAAAGTCTAGGTAAAAGCTGCCTTAATTCCACAGAGCTATGCAGAGAAACATTGTCTAGAAAGACGTAGAAGGCAGAGCTGCCCTTCTGGGTCTTGGATAGCGTTGGAACATTTGAGTCACTACTTAAAATTTTGGTCCAACAAAGTCCTTGCAACTGCAGTACTGTATGCTGAAAGTGTTAAAAGTTGAGTGAAGCATCCTGGTGCTAATAGTATATATGTCACTTGCTTTCTAGTAGTTGGGCTATTATATGTTTGTCCTCAGTCAAGATGTATTTACATTGTTTCAAATTGTGTTATTAAGCCATAATCATCCCATATAGTTTTTTACAAATCAGTCTACAGCAAAGGCTAAAGTTTGCTTGTCGTGAAAGTACAATGGAAGATCCGAATACAACAGAAAAGCTCCATGAATTTAAGCAACTAAAAATATTTTGCTCTTAGGAAGTGCTTTAAATCTGTTGGTCTCACAGCTTGTATGTAAATGGTCTCATACCCATCATGCAGCTGGGCATTTGAAAGAATAAAAGGACAAAGTCATTTGCTCAATGGCACATAGCACAGCCAGGAGAAATCTTCTGTTTTTCTGACTTAAGGCTGATATGCCATGACTAAAGTTTGCTATTCTCTGTCTGGTTAACCCTGTCATAATTAGGGCCATAAAAGGAGTGAATAATGAACAAAGGGTTTGGTTGACGAAACAGCAGGCCAAAATCTCATACCAAATACAATGCAAATTGCAGTGTTTCCATAGCATTTTTTATGTGTTCTTGTTGCTTACGTCTGTCCTTCCTATACCTATTTATGTTACTATAATGACAAAAGAAATAGCTTTAACCTTTCCTGTTAAAAAGATAATGGTTTTGGTGGTATCCATGGTCAACATGTTGCGAAAAGACGTATTGGAATTATCACACGATATTTTCCTCCTACATTCCTGGAGTCCTAGATCATAGAGGGGTCAAGTCATTATACATTTAAATTTGAGTATTTTCTTAAGTTCTGTAGTGAAGTATCGATTTTGAATTGGTAGGTATTTTTGTCATTATTTGGAAGTACAAATATAGCCTCATGTAATCTTTAACTCTGCCTCTTGGACTTGATAACTGTGCCATTTTCCACTTATTTCACTTTAAAAATTCAGAAACAAGTAAAATTTTTACTGAATTAGATGCAGTGAGCTAATGGAGATTTCTGCGTATCTAAGGCAACCTTCTACTTCCACAGGCACAGCATCATATAATCCTGCTATAAATTATAACTGATCCTATGGGAATGCACTTCTAGAACTTCCATGTTAACACATCTTCCAGTTTTCCAGCTAATAAACATTTGTTATGATTCCCAGTTATTTTTCCCAGCTCACATAACTGTCTTCCTCCTACACGTTGAGTCTTCCAGCAGACACCCAGGATTCTTTCGTTATTCCTTTGCTCATCTCTCTTAGAGTAAGATCTCTGTCCGCTTCACCTATAACGCACACACCGTTTCTGATGATGCCAGCAGCCTTCCACTTCACTTGTTTCAATATGAGTTCAATCTGAACATGGATGAATGTAATAGTGGTAGTATGCTTAATCACTGAACTTATTCAAGATGTTGCAGGTATGTTTGCTTTCCCTTACAGTTCAAGTTGTTTTCTATAATTCCAGCCAGAAGACATCTTTTCGATCTTCACTGGTTTTAATAGTAGTCAGGGAACTTCTTGTCTGTCTACAGAAGCGTGAAGTAACTGAGGTTTCTTAAGACTGTTCTGAGATTCTTACTTACCTTCAGAACGAGTGAAAGGCATGACTTCATCTGAAACATATGCAAGGTTAGATTTCCACTACTGAAGTTCCTTGTCTCAGTGGAAGATGCCTAAATATTCTACTACCAGAGTTCAAGTTAGAAAACAAGCATTCACATTCTAAGTGAAAGCTCAGATGGAAATGAAAGCCAAGCAAAGTGCTCTCCTTCTCATGCATCATCACCATCTACAAATATTCTGTAAGCTCAGTTAGGCTCCAAGCTCCATCTTGTAGGAATTCATTCTTCAGTGAGGTGTTATAGCTATAATTCAGGAGAGAAATGACTCTGCAATTTGTAATCCAGCTGAGGTCCTCAGGGGGTATAAATCATCAGCCATTACCAGCCTCAGTGGAGTTGTTCTTATTTATTCTTAGTACCTGCCACACAGTTCATAAGGCCCACCAATACGTGTTGAGAGAAGAGAAAACTTGGCTCATGTTCTCATGGGCTCTTAAGGCTAATGCAATTAAAAAACGTATTTATTTTTTTTGCTATTTGCATGAAGAGATGAGACTCAGAATACCAAGAATGGAAGAGCTCAGTAGGAAGGTGACATTTCAACAAGATAATTTGTTCTGGTGTGTCCGTATTTGAAAACTATGAAGTATTATGATCTAAAGTAGCTATCTAAATTTACAATTGTAAGATGAATTCTGCTCTGCTGTTGTCAGAGTAATTATTTATCTGCCAACAAGAGGCTGTAACAGGGGATATCAGCCAGTGTTACTGTCTGGAATAGCTGCCATTTCTGTTCTTCCTTACTGTGTATTTTGTGGAACCATTAATTCTGTTGCCGTTCATCTTAGCTGAATTCTTGTCTTCAAGGTTCAGCTTGACTGCATTTCACAGAGTACAGGCAATCTTGCGCTTTAGAAATTGTATGTATTTGAAAGAGTATATGCTGCAAAGAGATCACCCTGTGGAAATAGATTTATGACTCCATAGAATAAATTCAAAGATGAGAGTTGCTGGATGACAGATAGCAGTTTGCACAACCTGTTATTATAAAAGCACAGATAGAACCACTGTGTGCTAATTTGATGCCAGGGCACCCTTTCTTCCTCGTGAGCATGTCTCCATCCTTAGGTTTCCATTCAGTTGACAAGGGATCCCTCACGCCTCTGCTACCTCCTTTCCCTGCATCACTATGAGCCTGAATCCTTTGCTCCTGGGTGGTGGCAGGAGCCACCTGTTAAATCCAGAGATTTAGATTTCGTGGGGTTTTCTTTTTTCTTCCCCTGTTGTCCATGTTCCTTAAGTTATAATGTGCTTTATCAAGCAATAGGAACAAAGCTTAATCTCAGTTTGATTTTGGTTTTTAAGATATGTTATTATAAATGAAAAGATCTATTAAGAAAAATATTCCAGTAATCTGTGGGAAAGAGCTGAATCAGAGTCTGACTTTCAGCACGTTGTGAAATAAAGAATTGGCTGTAGAGCTAAGCACATGCAGGCTTGCAGTGACTGCTCTCTGTGATACCTGTGCACGAAAGGATGATTCTCTTTTACGGTCAACAGAGAATACACGGGGAAGGCTTATGTGAAAATGTCAGCGGCAGCAAGAACACCAGCAAAGCTGAATATCTGCTCAACCCATAAGAGTGCTGCATATTTACTGTAATTGGCTGACTTGGAAGAGCAGGATTATAACTCAGAAAAAAAGTCCATCTCCAGTGTAGGATGAGATGTGGTTGGTGAGAGCACTGCAGAAAAAAAAGAAAGCACGAAAATCAAAGACAAATGCAATAGGTGTGCTGCCTGCAGGTTTTGCTCTCAGGAGGACAGAATGAATGATTAATGGCCTGGAGCTGGGTAGGTAGCAAGGACTGGCAGCAGGAACATGAGAGGGAGGATTGCTGCTCTGGAAAACAATAAAAGAGAGCTCTTGAGAGGAGTCTTTCAGGTATTTTCCTAGAGACAGCTTTTTCGGAAATGCATTGTTGCCACTGTAGACTTCATTAGGCAAAGAATCTGCCGTCCTGATTTTCATTATTAAAAAAAAGTGTGGGGTGAAAAGGTTTGTGGACAAGCATAGGACCTGAACCTTAATTTGGATTTAAGTATTATTTTTAGAATATTGCTTCTCAATTTTCATTTGATTTTAATTGCAAAAAGAAATTTAAACCTTGAACCAAAATTGACAGTCTTATGAAAATTTCAAATTGCTTTTTCCTCTTTGTATTGAAGTCTGGAAAGAGAAAGGATTGGACAAAATTCGAAAACTAAAAGATACCTGCAGCACTGAAAAATTATTGAACTCAGAGAACAATCCCAAAAGTATGAAAACAAGCATTGGCACACTGCTTTTTAAATGAAGTAGTGATATACGTAGGATTATCGGTCTTGGCATTGATAAACACAAAACAGCTTTCACTAGGTCAAACAGCATCCCAAACAGCACGTTCTTAGCATAGAATCTTCATTGTCACTGCATGACAATGCTTCTTTAAAAGATACAGAAAGCTCCTTGAAATATGCCCGAGCACTGAAAAATCTTACATAGATTATGTATATAATTACATTTTTTAGCTAGGGATTATAATTTAGCAAATGCGTCTTAGAGATATCAGAAAGGGAAGAATGCCAAAGTTCAAGTCTCATAATATTTTTTTCAGTTCCCAAGCATTTGCTTTTTTCCTCACTTAGATCTTTTGTGTTTATTGAGTTGATTTTTTTTTGTATTTGATATCACTGCTGATGGTTATGAAAATTTGTTTCTCACTGTTCTAAACCATAAGTGAATCTTTTGGGTTTGTTTTAAATAAGTATTGCTTTAATTTTAGAGAATTCACAATCTTTAAGTATAGCTCTGCACAAAAAAAAAAAAGTCAGATTGTGTTTACTTGACACTTTTAGGTAATAATAGAAAGAAAAGCCTGGATCTGAAATACTTCGGAATGAAAGCTTCTAAATGCCTACCTGCTGGTTTCGCTAGATTCCAAGATCTGAGCTTCATGTGGTCTTAATGCCTTAATTCCTATGTCTCAGTAATTATGACTAAGCAATAGAATGACAATGCACTGTGCGTGGATAATAGTTTCTTACACGTGTGTTAACGGAGTAGAAAACACCTGTAGAACAGTGCCTCAGAACAGTAATTGAGGTATTTATGAGTAAGAATTTATCGCAAGACTCAAGCAGGCTTCTAGTTTTCATTGAGTTCAAGGAAATGAGATGATTGCTTCATGGAAAGGTTCGTCACACAAGTCATTACTATTCTTTTTCCCTCTATGGGGGAAAACTAATATAAATAATTCCTCCTGTTAAATTTTTTTTTTTTGCTTATCATTCAGATCGCTTCAACTTGCTGGCTAGTAAAAGCTCTGTTTTTTACACCGGAGCGGGTGCAATACGGACAGCTGTAAGGTTTTGTGAGAACCGTAACACTAATTTTAAAGGAGATTGGACAGTTCCTAATTAAACACTCTGAAATCCCCTGAGAACTGAGGTCTATATTGCTCTTTGAAAGCACTGTATCTCAGGGTACTCTTTCGCAGATTTGGCTGAAAGTTGAATAAATAAAAACCAGCTAAAGCAAGCATAGGATAAAAGGAAATGACTTTTGGTGCTTGCTGAAATGAGATTAAGCTGTATTGACCAAATCAAAGAAAAGCAAGAGTAGATCCATACAGCAGTGAGTTAATGTTAATATTGCATTATCATCAGAGCATGATGCTGGTCAAGGCACCAGCTGAATGCAATCAGTTTTCAGACTTTGATAGGGAAGCGGAAGTTACTATTCCATTTGCTTTTAAACAAAACTGAAGAATTTGATTGGAACCCATGTTTCCAAATTACGACCTGATATATCAAGGCACAATAAAATGTCTGCACTAATCCACCTCAACTCCTCAGGTGCAGAAGCTGTCCATACAGATTGTCAGAAAACGGGGAAGGAAACACACCTGAACTGATAACGTCACCAAAAAATAGAAGATGTAGAATAGTAAAGTTTAGGAGAGTAGTTAGCCACAAATGTAGCTATAATAAAAGCAAATATGAGACAAGAATGGATAGAGTTAAGGCATTTTCGGGAATGCAGGTGCTTTTTACAAAAGCTCAACATTAAACATGAGAAGCTCAAGGATGACGTTGGCGCATGAACAGATGGCTGTTACCTGGGCACAAAAAACTTCAGCCTGAAGATGAAAAAATCTTATGTGGGAGAGGGATTTATGGAAGAATGATAGAACACCAGGTTGGTTGGGACCTCAAGGATCACCTACCCTGACCCTTTAAGGTAAAGAAATTCAGGTTAAATGAGCTGGCCCAGCACCCTGTCAAGCTGAGCCCTGAAACTGCCGAAGGGTGAGGAATCCACCACTGCTCTTAGAAGAGACTACTCCGGTGTCTAATTGTCAAATATCCTTGGACCTTGCAGGAACAGTCAAAAGCTTGATGTTGCAGGTGTTTTTGGCTTTTATTCTTTCCATTATAGAGGTTAAACCTAGAAAGCAGAGGTAGTGGGTTTATAGTGAAGTTTTGTTTGCTAGAAGAACTTGTTTGCATAGTTATCTTCGCTTTTAACAAACACTGAACACACTGAACGGGCAACACCGCTTGGTCTCCAACGGCGGAATTCAATTGCACCAGAATAAGGCACAGCTTCTGCTGACATCATCACACAGAGAATCAATTTTATCATTTTTTTTCAAAATGGCTCTGTGCCCTGAAACACCCACATGATCGTAAAGAGCAGTGCCTGAGCTTGAGCCAGAAGGTTAGAGCTTTAGCCTTCATTTCTCATACAAATGCCAGTGCCAAGCCATGCAAAGACCTAGGGCAAAGCCAGCTGGCACAGACACTTGTTGACCTGCAGACCTGAGCTGGGAACTAGAGAAGCAAGTTCCAGAAAAAAAAGAAAAAAAAAGAAAAAAGAAAAAAGAAAAAAGGAAAAAGAAAAAAGGAAAAAGGAAAAAGAAAAAAGAAAAAAGAAAAAAAGAAAAAAGAAAAAAAAAGCAAAATACTTGATTTTAAGGGAATTTTATTGAAAATGAATCACAAACCAAATAAGGCACTATAAATATTGCATGGGAGATATACATAAGTGGTATAATTTGATATTCCATTAGCAAAGAAAAGAAACTTACTGCTGAAACCCTAACAAACCTTGTGATGTGAAGAAATATTAAACCATGGCACAGCCTATTAGGGCTGAATTATCCTCGTGCTTTAGATGTTTGATTGAGAGGGAATGCGTGTCTTGGTGTATCTTTTCTGAAGGTAGGTCCTTCAGCAAATATATGAGTGTCCCTCTTATTTATTATAGTCATGGGCATAAAGTTGTCATTTTATGAATATGCTAAGTGGATGCACTTAATTTGCCATCCCGTTTCTAAGGAGAGCGATCTGCTTTTCAGCCTTGTTTATATTCTAAGGTTTCATAAAACAGTCTGATCGTGTCTTGCCATTGATTCTAGCTGTGCCATTTCTTAAATATCACCATTTCACTTGATTCTTCTGTGCTTGACTTCTCTTTTTGACCTGACTAAAGCGGAAAGGCCTTAGCTTATGAAGCACTCTGCAGAAATATCTGCATTTTCTCTTTCCTTCTAACTCTCTACTGTAGGAAAAGACTTATTCTCTTCTTGCAGCAAGGTACATGACACAGTTTTTGTCTGTGACTAGGGCCCCTGGTTGCTGCTTGAAGTCTGTACATTCAATTCGGTTCCTATCAGCTACCTCTGAGATAGTTTGGTCATATTTTTCTTCCTAGCAAATTAACCTGCATATTTCTCTCTAACAACACCGCTACTAATAATGAAGCCACAATGTCTTTTCTTTGAACCTTTTTTTGTTGAAGAAAATATAAAGAATGCTTGAAAGTTTTAGAGTCATACTGTTACCAAGAAATATATTATTGGCTCTTTTTTTTTTGGCTAAAAAAATAATTATGAGTTTGAAAATATAACGAACTTTCTCTGGAGAGATGAAAGTCGGTATTAAATAGTAATTTTTTAACTGCGGTAACTAAATGCTTTGGCCTAGAAAATAACTTTTACTCAGTGGTAAAACCTCATTAAATGTATTAACTAAACCACTTGTGAATAAAATGTATTAACTAAACCACCTGTGAATAAAATGCCTTGGGTTCTTTTTGACAAAAGAACTTTTTCCACACAATTTCAGATTTTCAAAATAAAAATGCGGTTTTGGGTGGTGATAGAGAACGAGCAAGAGCTTTAAGGTGTAACTTATATAAGAGTTTTAACTGATAACTGGTGCAAGATATCTTTTCTTGTGATTTTCATATTTTATGATAATAATTTCTAAAAATGTGGTCTTGCACAAAACCAATTTTCAGTCTTAACATACCTGCTATCTGGTCAATAAATCAAACTTAATCTGATCTATAAATCCAACTAAATCTAACCATTTCTTTCCACTTCAGAATCTGACAAACCAACCATGGCTCTGCTGAAAGTCAAGAAGGGAACTGGAGAAAACAACTGGCAGCATGTTTTGGGGAGTGTAGTGTAGGGTCAATGGTTGGACTCGATGATCCCAAGGGTCTTTTCCAACCTGAATTGTTCTATGATTCTATGAAATCTGACAAAGAATACCACATACAGAAGAGCACGTTAATTTGTTGCAAAGATGACAAGTGGTGACTGTAGGTGTCCTGCAAGCACGTTGTTACTGGTAATGATGTGCGACCTGTTTGTTAGCATTGTTTGCTCATGCTGTAGTATAAAAATAATACAAAAAATCCTATTATGAAAATGAAGTAATCGGAGAATTATGGAGAGAGGAAAGACCACACTTTAATCTTGTACATCACCGTGCCAATATAGGATAACTTCATCTTATGCACCGGTCTGAATTCTTTTTTATCTAAATAGTTATGCGGTGGTTGACTTTCCTGCGTTTCTTAGGAGGAAATCACTTTATTCTGAGTAGAGTGAAAAGCATGGGGAAAGGATAGGACAAGGGGCAATGGCTTGAAACTGCAAGAGGGTAGATTTAGATTAAGTATAAGGAAGAAATTCTTCACCACGAGGGTGATGCAGCACTGGCACAGACTGCCCGAGGAAGCTGTAGATGCTCATCCCTGGAAGTGTTCCAGGCCAGGTTGGATGGGGCTTAGAACAATTTGGTCTGGTGGGAGAGAGATGTCCCTACTCATGGCAGGCAGCTTGGAACTAGATGATCTTCAAGGTGTCTTCCAAGCTTAACTATTCTATGATTCGTTCTGATTTTTGTCATGGTCTCTGTTTTGATAAGTCGCTTATATCGATCCCATTGTCATGGCAAATAGTTCCTCATATTCCTCTGAATTTTATTTTACTGTTTGGTTCATGTACGGTGTGTGTATTGTAATCACCTGTGAGATCTTGGTTCTGAATGGATGGTGTGAAGCTATGAGGTTTGGGATGAATTTAAAAATCCCTGTTCAAAGTTGATTGGAACATTCAGCTGTGTTGATGATCACTCAGGTTTTAATAGCTAGGCACTTATCATTATTAATATAATGTCAATAATGACATCTGGTCACAAATAAATTTATCAATTGAAACTTTCATCTCAACTCTACCACATTTAATAGTTGTTGTAGGGCTCTTCTTACTCATTTATGTGCCAAGTAGAGATTGCAGCAACAGTTTTAAGATTCCTATCTCCGCAAACTCTAGCTTCAGTTTCTGAGGTATAAAATCTCCACTAAAATCATGTAAAATGGGGTGCTTAGTCAAAGAGCCAGGTGAACTGCTAGTCCAAAATGCATTCAAACCTGAAGTCTGCCCACGACTGTATTTCTCTAAAGCAGTGTAATCAGTGGATATTTACCACCTTATATCTAAAAAAAATATATATTTATATATTATATATAACATATATATTTAAATATTTTATATTTATATATTTATATTTACATTTTAAAAAATAATCTTACATCTATGGCACATAATATAATGCTTTTTGTAATGAGCAAACATTTGATGTACACTGAGATCAGTCTCAAACTCTTATCATTCAGTTTTTATACCAACTCAGTTAAACAACTACAATATCAGTGCCTTAAAAAACTCTCACGTCTGGGATACATGACCCTAAAGCGTAGATATATTGCACTCTCTGACCTGTGGGGCTGTGTGGCTCAGTCTTTGCTGCCTCGATTTCTAATGGCAATGGAGGGATTTCAGAGGACATAAGGATAAGTTGTTGTAACAGAAACGAGTTTCCCAGGTGCCACTCTTAGCTGGAGGCTCCTTAATTGACTTACCAAGGACAGGTCTGCATTGTGAGGCATGTTTTCTGACATTAATTTTGTCAAAGTGTGCAGCCCAGAATTCTCGACTCCATTGCTTTTGGAGCCATAAAGACCTTCCCAAAGGACCCCTGTTGTAGTGAGTAGTTGGAGGATGAAAAGGACACAGCTTGGGTCCAGGTATTATTTTATTTCTGATTCTTTTCACATACGTACAGTCCCAACCAGTCCCTGTGTCTTACATTGAAAAACTAATTAATTTTAATTACTGAGAGGAGTAGAGATCAGTATCTGCCAGTTTATCCTTCTATTCCAGGATTACTCAACTACTGTGCGAGTTATTTAAGGCAGCACTGGGAGGAGTCAGACCTAAATTAATTCACTAAGAACAGGCCTTAACTAAATTATGCCAGAATGGTATGAGGAATAACTAAGAGAGATAAGGTGTCGGAGCTGGAAAAAATCATCTTTACTGCAGTGCGATGAGCAGCTTTAAACAAGTAAAAGATTGTGTATTAGAAAGCGATAATAAAGGCAGAGTGTTTAGAGGAAGTCTTTATGGAGTTTATAGTCTATTTATTTACATATTTTTCCTCTCTTTCTTTTAGAAAAGACATGCTATCTAGATAAAAACACCAACCCCTCAGATCTGTAGCCAACTTTAGTATTATTTTATGAATTGGGCTTCTACTATACAAATTAGCTTCTTCAGACTTTATTTTTCTGTTGTGGAATGAAATACTAAATATGGTAAATCTTCACTTGAATTATTTTTATATAGCTTACAATAAACCTCTGGAAAATACCCTTCACTGTAGTAAACTGTGCTTAAGAATTATTTAACAGGAGGCATTTTGATTCAAGGCAAGAACTACAGTAGTGATTCCTTACTTTAAATGTGTTTTTATCAAATAGATTTCTTCTCTAACTATATCTCAGGCTCTTAAGGACCAAGTAAACTTGAAGAAATTATTTTTCAAGACATTTCAAAGAAGATATTAAGCTATTTTGCTCCTAAATGAAACACTGGAATTAATTAGATTAATAGTGAGATTAATTAGATGAGAAAAGAATTAGGGAAATGCACAGCTAGAATTGTCACATTTCAAAATTACAGACTCCAGAGCAATTTTGTCTTATCTATATTGTGCTTTTTTTTTTCCCTGTTCCTTTAATTAAGGGCAAATTAAACAACTCCAGTACTTTCTGATTAGCACTTGCTCATGTACATACTTCCATTGAGATCAATCTAATTACTGATGTAAATTATTAATATTACAGAATTTGTAGAGAGCCTTAACAGTGTCATGTTAAATAACATAAATGACACTTACTTAGATCTGTTACTCTAAATGCATTAGAGATCTTGCCAACTAACATCCCACTGACTTCTAGTGGCGCTTAGGTGCCTATTACCTTTAGAAATCTAAGAAGATCCCAGACTAAACAGATGGTGTAAGCTGTTACTTACTGGATTTAGATTAATTTTGAGAAAAAAATCTGTCAGTTTGTGGGTGCTTATGCCTTTCACTGTCTTTGGATATTTGGATTTCTCGTCTGAAAACTGTTCCAGTCGTAAATCTAACACTGTGCATGAGGTTGTAACTGTGAAACGGAGGAAGGTTGCTGTTAGTTTCTGTGTACCAGATGTCTTGATGTACGCTTCACAGATTTGGATTTGTTATTTCCCTAATAACACTGAATTCAGGGGGCCTGTGTGCTATGTGATGTTGTCCTTAATAGGAAAACCACTGTGTAGTGGTTTGACCCTGGCCAGAAGCCAGGTGCCCACACAGCTGCTCTGTCACCCCCATTCTCTGCTAAACAGGGGAAGAAAATACATTGAAGGGCTCACGGTTTGAGATAAGGACAGGGGGATCACCCAC
>NW_009722292.1:60465-63491 GCF_000703405.1 Apaloderma vittatum | reverse complement strand
GCCTAGGATTGGCCCGACCCAGGTGAAGGACATTGTCTTTTGACTTGTTGCAGCTCATGCGGTTTGCACTGGCCCATTTCTCAAGCCTGTCAAGGTCCCTCTGGATGGCATCTCTTCCCTCAAGTGAGTCCACGGCACGGCACAGCTTGGTGTCATCGGCAAACTTACTGAGGGTGCACTCAATATACTCAGTCTTTGTCAGGATGCATTGCGCCTGAGCTTGGAGGAGGTGATCCCTGAATACTGACCCGCTTTCTTGGCCCTCTCTTTCCTTCAGGGCTTTGTCTCATGCTACTCTACTGTGAATTATGAAAATTCACATCCAAATGCATAACAGTAAGTCACCCATCTAAAATACTTATGGTACTGTGCATCTTGCTTCAAAAGACACTTCTTCAGCCTTATCCTTGTCTTTTGTTACTGTATTTCCTTCTGGATGTAGCAGAGGATGGAGGCTCTCTCCTTTCTTTTGTTACTACTGTATTTATAAAATCTTTTCTTACAGTCCTTTACTTTCAAAGTCAGATTAATTTCCAGTCAGACCTTGGACCTTCTAATAATGTCCCTATATAACCTAACGTTATCCTTATACTCACTATGAGTGGCTTGCCCTCTTTTCTAGTGGCCATAAAATCTTTTTTTCCCTGATCTTCAGCAATATGTCCCTATTCAGCCAGGCTGGTCTTCTATGTCGCCAGCTTGTCTTAAAGCACGCAGGATGGCCTTCTCCTATGCCTTCAAGATTTCCTCCCTAAGTCATGTCCAGCCTTCCTGGACTCCTATACCCTTCAGAACTAATTCCCAAGGGATTTTATTGAGTACCCTCCCAAACAGATCAAAGTCTGCCCTTCGGAAGTCCCAAGTGGCAGTTTTTCTCTCACTCTTCCTAGCATTTCCAAGAATAGAGAACTTGATAATATCCATTGCTGGTCTCTAGATGGCCTCCAGCTGCCACATCTTCCACTAGACCTTCTCTGTTCACAAATAGAAGGTCCAGCAGGGCACCTTCCTTGGTCGGTTCACTTACCAGCTGTGTGAGGAAGTTATCATCCACACATTCCGGAAACCTTCTGGATTGTTCTGTCTCTGCTGTGTTGTATTCCCAGCAAATGCCTGGAAGGTTAAAGTCCTCCACAAGAACAATGGCAAGTGAGCATGAGATTTCTCCTAACGCTTTATAGACTACTCTGGTTGGGAGATCTATAGCAGACTCCCACAGCAATATCATCTATATTGACCCTTAAACTAATCCAAACGCTTTCAACCTCATCATCACTGTGCTCAGTTTGTGAGCTTTCATAAAAATCTTTAACACACAGGGCCACCCCACCACCTATCCTTCCCTGTCTATCCCTGCGGAAGAGCTTGTAGCCATTGACGGTGGCACCCAAGTCATGTGAGGTATCCCACCACATTTCTGTGATGGCCACTATGTCATAATTTTCCTGCTGCATCATGGCTTCAAGCTCCCTCTGTTTTTTCCTCCCTGCATGCATTGGTATAGATGCACGTCAAGTGAGCTAATGATCCCAACACCTTTTTGTATGTGTGGGTCCCATTACCTGCCAGACCCTTCTCAGATGTTTCTATGATTTTTAAACATCTGTCCCTCGTCCCAGTTGAGATGGCAGAGCAAGATTCCTCACTAGTTCACCCTCCTATGGGGCCTGATGTGCTTCCTCTGGGCTTATTCTTAACAGGCCCAGTTATCTCCACTTCCCCCTTCATAACTAGCTTAAATCTCTATCAAAGAACCCTGCTAACTCCTGCCCTAAAATCCTTTATCCTCTCTGGATCAGGTGCATCCCACCTGCCACCTGCAGGCCAGATGACTCATATATCAGTCCATGATTGAAAAACCAAAAACCCTGTCTGTGGCACCATTTCTGGAGATATGAGTTCACCTGATGACTCTTTTTTTCATCTCCTCATTGGTGACTGCCACTGAAGGGATAGATGAGAAAATAACTTGTGCCCCTGATCCCTTAAGCAGCTGCCCCAAAGCTCTGAAATCTCTTTTGCCTGATTTTGGGTTTCTTCTAGTAACCTCATCATTACCTACCTGAAAAGCTGACAGAGGGTAATAATCAGAGGGCTTTACTAGCGTGGGAAAATTGTCCATCACATCCCTAACCCGTGCCCCGGGGAGACAGCAAACTTCCCTGTGAAGCAGGTCAGGACAGCATGTCGAGCCCTCTGCCCCCCTTAGGAGAGAGTCACCCACTACAATGACACGTCTGCTTTTCTTTTTAGGGCTAGTTATGATGGTCGGTGACCCAGTCTCTTTGTCTCTTCAGGCCTGAGTGAGTCATTCTCCTCTCCATCTGCCAGCAATTCCTGCAGAACATCATATCTGTTCTGAAAGATCAATTGGAATGATGGGGGAGGCCAGGAGGGGATATGCCTGCTTCTCCGGGGAGGGATCTGCCTCCATTTCCCCCTGTCTCCTAGGTAATCTTTTTCAGGGCAGCAAGAGGATGTGGGATCTCCTGCCTTCCGAGCAACCTTCCCCTCTCCCGGGCTTGGCAGAGCCTAGCTCCACCAGTCTATTTCCCTTTCACACTCCCTTATTGCCCTTAGCCTAGTGACTTCATCCTTTAACTCAGCTGCCATGCTGAGCAGGTCATCCACCTGTTCACATCTGATACAGGTGTTGTCTCCGCTACCCACTGTTTCAAACACCAGGCTCTGGCACTCCATGCAGCCAGAGGCCTGGATACCTACATGTTTGTGTGGGGCCTCTGTCTGGGTGCCCATGTTTTTTTTAGTAACATCCTTTGGCCAAGAAACAACCGTGGCTGACAAGCAACTGACACTTTGCGAGACAAGGGTCAGTGTTGCAGTGAGTACTCCCCTCCCTCTCAGTACGCTCACGCTCTACGAAGGCCATGGCCGCTTTTGAGTTTCCTGTGGTTCCAGGTTCCTCTCTGCTACGTCAGCCTCATGCCCATCTCGCGAGATACCCTCTAGGTTCTGGGTCCGGCGCCCTCAGCTTCACTGTCCCTAGCAAAGCCCACTCCCACCTC
>NW_009722292.1:50163-60421 GCF_000703405.1 Apaloderma vittatum | reverse complement strand
GCTGTGCAGTCCAGAGGGGTCAGCCGCTGTAGAAAATGTCTAAAGTGCTGCATAGAATGGAAGACATTTGGGAAAATAATTTCAGTTGCATAGAGTGGGTCACTTATATTTAATGTAATTTCGTGGAAAACATACACTGTTTCAAGCCATAAAGTTAATCTACTGAAGGTCTGATAGTGTAAAATGCTTATCCTGAATCGTAGAATGGGACCTTAGAGATCATTTATTCCAACCTCCCTGTCATGGGCAGGGACGCCTCTCAACTAGATCAGGCAACACATGGGGACCAAACGAGGATCAAACTTGTGACCTTGGTGTTATTAGCACTATGCTCAACCGAGTGCGCTAACTGGCCCCCAGAAAGAAGATCACATCATGAAAACAGTATGTTTAGTGGAAGAGCACATGAATAATGAACTCAACAAGGTTAACAGAAGCAAGGAAAGAACCGAATTTGTTTAGCTTTTAATTTTCCTCAACTGTGCAAATGTATCCACGAACAATAAAGAAAAAAACATGTTTAAGAAATTAAATAGGAGTAAGGGGATTTGCACATTCACAGAGTGTGAGATCGCATTTGCCTCGTCATGTCTTTCTGGACACTGAAATATTCTCTCTGTAAGTAACCTTCCTCTCTGCGTTTTACATAGAACCGTTGAATGTTTTGAGCTGGAAGGGACCTTTAAAGGTCATTTAGTCCAACCCCCATGCAGCGAGTCGGGACATCTTCAACTAGGTCAGATTGCTCACAGCCCCATCAGGCCTGACCCTGAATGTGTCCAGGGATGGAGCCTCCATCAACTCCCCAGGCAACCTGTGCCAGTGTTTCTGCACCCTCATTGTACAGAACCTTTTACTAACGTCTAATATAAATCTACCCTACTCTAGTTTAAAACCATTGCTCCTCGACCTGTTGCTACACGCCACTGTGAACAGTCCCTCCCCAGCTTTCCTGTAGGCCCTTTGCAGGTACTGGAAAGCTGCTATATCTCAGTTTCTGAATTTTATTAGTGCTCTCCCACTGTGGAGTAGAGACAACGTTTTGATTTGCTTTATTTTCTCTGGTAGATATTTCTGTTGCTTATTATGAAACTTTACCACAGTTTATGAAATAGATGTCTTCACATTGAAATTAGCAATTCTTTCTCACTGCATGTGCATAGGTCTGTGGTGCCTACATGACCTAGATCTTTAGAGGTGAATGTCCCAGTACAACTTCTGGTACCAAAGGAAAAATTTTGGTCTCACTTCCATGGTGGAAAAATCCAAGAATTTCTTTAGTTCAGTGGAATTGCTCCCGTCTTGTTTTCCACCATTTATGAAGCTATCTATATGAAGAATCATTCCTCTTGCTCCTACTTCCTTCTCACTGGAGAAAGCAGCTAAGGGATTGCCTTTTTCTGGGATCAATGTAATTAGATGGTTCAAGGAAAAAAGCCCTGTCAGAACCCGTCCTCTGGCCCTGAGTCTGAATGCACTATATCTTCCTTTAATTCTTTTTGTATTCATGATTTGTATCTTCCGAAATAGAATACCATTTATTCTGAGAGAATCTGGCATGTTAGTATATAGATATTCTTCTGAGCTCCTATTGATTATCACCAGCTTAAGTGAGAGAGATGGGCCAATTCCCTACATAGTGACATCTACATTTTTGAGAAAATCTGCCCGTCTTTCTTTCTTCTGTGGACTGAAATCAGCATTCCATCTGTTGAAGACAGTCAAAATACTTAAGTACGACAACAACGAGGCATGAGAATTAAGTCTGCAAATTTTCCGTGGTTTCTGAGGTGTCTGAGCAACACATGGGCGGGCGCATCGTAACAGACAGGTATTATCATGGCAGTTTTCCTTTCATTAAAATGGATTTTGCCTACACAAAAAAAATTCTCCTCAGTTATACCAGCACAATTATGCTGGTGTTACTAGTGTAATCTTATTCATTACATTACTGTCACAATATTACTGAATTACTTACCCAGTGGCAAGAGAATCCTGGGCACGACGGGTGCTAAACCTGGAGAACACCACTAGATGGAGATGTTTTTTCACGTTGTCATTCCCTGCCTGTAACTCGTGCTGAGATTTCTTACTGTATTTTCACTTTTTTATGGCTGCACCTTAAGAAAGGAAAGAGAGTTCTAGTAACTTTCATATATAATCAAGCCTCATGTGCTTGAAGTGTTTATACATGACAACAAAGGTTGGAATTGAAATAGAGTCCAGCATGTAGTTGTTTAGACTGAAAAGAATTGATAGATGCTGCTGAACAAGCAGGCAGGAAAAACTGAAAGACTATCTGGGGCCTCCATACTTCTGTTAATAAAAATCGATTATTATTTATTTAGCTTTTTTTTTTTTTTACACACTGAAAATCGACTTCTAGCAATATTTCTTATTCACAAAGCAGTTTTCATCTCCAGAACATTTAAATTCATTCATGGCCAAAGAAACAGCCCTAAACAGTGTGTGGTGTATGCAGTCAATGCCTAAGTGACAGCATCTGTCATATGAAGTTACAGCAACAGTTTCAGACTGAAAGAGGGTAGATTTAGATTAGACATTATGAAGAAATTCTTCGCTGTGAGGGAGGTAAGATCGAGTTGCTCAGAGAAGTTATGGACACCTCATCTCTCTAAGTGTTCAAGGACGAGTTGGATGGGGCTTTGAGCAACCTGGGAGGTGTCCCTGCCCGTGGCAGGGGATTTGGAAACAGGTGATCTTAAAGTCGCTGCCAAAACAAAGCATTCTATGATTCTACAATCTGTTGTCTTTTTACCCTCATGAGTATGCAACATTATGACAAGGACAGAGGCTGATTTAGAAACAGCTGAAAAACTAAAATAAATACCGAGATCCAGGAAGATGTGCCATTCAGATGAAGTCGGAGAGAAAAGCAGCCACAGAAGGGTTGCAAAAACTTGTTAAAATACATTTCTTAAATTGTATTTTGAGTCAAAGTAATGATATGAAGTTATGAACTTTTTGCAAAGCATGAGCCTATTAATCCCTACATGTATTATCATTTTTAATAAATGCTGTGTGAGTAAAATACTGAGTTTCTGACTCGATTTTTCAATTTTTTCATTACTGACATTCAAAAATAGGTTTTGATTCTTAAAAATCATAGAAATATCACAGAATCATAGAATAGCTTGAGCTATAAAGGATCTTAAAGATCATCTCGTTTCATTCCCCTGCCATGGGCAGGGACACCTCCCACTAGACCAGGTTGCTCCAAATCTCATCCAGCCTGGCCTTGAACACTTCCAGAGATGAGGCATCCACAAAAATTATGGTCGCATTCAAATTCTGAATAATTTTGTTTGAACACACAGAGATAGACATGTGTCTGACTTTCCCTTTGATTTGTGTACCTGTGGGAAATAGTTTCAATAATGATAGCGCTATGTAGGTGCAATTATGATAGCTCTTTCTAAAACTATTATAATTAGAGGTTCTTCCTACGACAGCTGTACAGCTGAGAGCCGTATGGGCATCGGTGCAAAGCGTTTTGTTCCCCTTGCCCTTTTCTTGGTTTGTACTACAACTGCTGCTGCTGCTACCTGCACAGTACTTGGGCAATAAATAGTGATGACAGTTTCAAGCAGGCTGAAGAGGTCAGGTACAGAGCCCATTTTCTAATACCTCTAGGTCTTGTGAATCCTTCACTATATCCTAGTTCCAACAAAATTTTCCTGGTTAGCTGTACAGCTGCCCTGGTCACCCATTCCCATTTGAATTGTCTACAAATACATCACAAAAGGAATGTGAGCAGACCCGGAACACAAATAAAATTTTAAAAAACCACAGTGTAAATAATGGATAAAATAATTGAACTACTTTCTTATGAGTTTGTTTGGGTTTTGTTTATTTATTTATTTCTCTTCATCCATCAGTGACCTAAAATTGTGGGTTTAAGTTTGAGGTATAAGAATACTTACAGGAGGTTAACGAAATATTTACTAACTAAAAGATGTTTTGCCCATTTGTAATACAAATGTCATAAAACATAAACAATTTCTACAGCTTTGAATTTACTGGTTAGTGAACAGAGAGAAATCAATAATTCATGTCATACATAAATACAGTTCTACCTTTGCATTAATAGGCAGAAAAACAGAGAACATGGTATTACCTCTACTTTGTGCAATTTTTTACTATTTCTTCTGAACCAGTTAACATAAATGCACATCCCAGAAGTCTCTGACGGCCTTTTTATGCCAGTAATGAGAAATAAGTGTGTGTATCTAAACGCAGTTGGAGAAATTGTCTGCAAAGCATTGGTGGCTCAGAAGCAAATTGGAAGCATAGACAGTGAATCTATTTGACTACATACAGAAAGAGACTTTATTCGGTAGCAGTGGTAAAAAGTAGTATTTTCCAATGTAGTTATGTGATTTAGAAGTCTACTTTCAACGACGTTCAAAATGCCGGCAAGTCTAATTGCTGAAGGACTTTGGTTAACTTTACTTTTAAAAATTCCCTCACTTTCAGTGAATTTTTGTCTTATATATTCTGTTATATTAAAACCTCTGAAATAGAAAACTGAAGCAAAACAGAAACAAGAACGATATGTTTGCTCATTTGTAATTTCTCTGAATTAAGTTAAAAACTTACTTGTAATGTTGTTCTATTTTTTTGCTGAGTCAGAAGGCACACAGTTTATAAATCAGACTATAAACATGGGTACGTAAATCTGGGCAATATATAAAACCTCTGGAGTTAGCACATTTGAAACAGAAGCTTTAAAAGTAAACCTGTATAAATCAGCTCCCTAAATCAAAGAGAAAACAACGATTTTTCTTGTCCTGTAGACTAGGGAAAGTTACTCCCCAAGCAACTTGTGCAGATAAAGGCTCTGTTTTTAATATAGGTTGATGTATTTATGTATGGAGAAACTGCAGACCAAAGTTAAGCAAGAAACATAAAAACTCTAAGTACCAATCCAGAAACATTTTGACACCAAATAGTTTAACAGTTGGATAATTCAGAAGAATGTTTGGACAAATAAAAGGTAAGGAATGACCACACAGAAAAAGACAGTCAGCAAGGGAGCTTTCATCTACTATAAATTATGCACAATTTAATTAGAGAAAAGTCATTAGACCTAAGGAGAGTATTTCCTACCAGTTTATACAATGTAGCTTTTAAACACTTACTAAACTTCCAGCATCATGGACTGCACATTCATCCCTTCTTGGGAAACTTGTTTGTAAGTATTTATTTAAGTGTCCATTTGTGCTGCGAGTTAAGCTCTGAGTTCCTGGAATCTGGTAGAGCTTTTATTTCATTAAAGTTCAGGCAGCATTTCAGGGACTGTGCTGGCAAATGAGGTGTTAATGATCAGACGGAACATAAAAGTGAACATTTTACACAGACTCAGAGCACTACTTTATAAATTGTGTTCTTCTCCAATTTCACCCTATATTAGAGTCAATATCTAACGAAGATATTTGCACAATGAATAAGGAGGGATTACGGTAAAGTGATGTAGCTACTAATCAGTAACAGCAAAAACATACGATTTTAAAGGATCCAACAAAAGAAAATCCTTCACTATTTTTTTTATATTTAACAGTGAGCAGCTGGACAAAAATACTTCTTTTTAATTTGGATTTCACTTCCAGGATTCTTTCTGTCATTTTAAGGACTGTGCTATTTGTAACAAGTGTATGTATATATGTATCTATGTGCATACATGTTATATATACATTTTATATATAGCTGGCTACACCAGGCCATACATTAATAGACCAGTCTGTTGAAACAACACCAACTTTCCAAATCTGTTTATATTATACATCAAACGTTATCTTCAGTGTGAATCACAGGCTTTCTGCAATCTCCAGATGTAGCTTCTTTCCTTCAAAGCTGGTGAAGAACCAGGTCTAAGCTTCATTTAAGACTGCATTTTCATCAAGGACCTGCCAAAGTTGTTGTGCTTGTCAGAGATCGGGCACATAATAGAGCCCAGAAGGAACTATATGTGACCACAGGACGAAGTTTACTCATTTAAGTGTATCTGGCTGCTGCATGAACTTCCAGAGGAGATTAATTGAATTTGGAATCTGACTGTCTTTTTTTGGAAAAAAACCTTCAAACCCTTCCTCTTTGATAAAGATTTTGCTATAACTAGTGCTGCATGCACAATATAAATCACATCTCCGCTATCCCTTTTTTTTTTTCTAAAAATCCCATTTCAACAGAGAATTCTATATCCTAGTAAGGGAGAAGAGTAAGTGTCCAAGAAATCCTTTAGAGGCTGTGCTATTACCCTGTTTTATATGGAAGTTTCTGAGCAGAGGGTAGACATCCATATATTAGAAACTATTTTCTCTCTGTGCCCAAGTATATATATAGGCACATATACAAAGTTTTATGTGAGTCAGATTTTAAGCTCTGTATCTGAACTCTATGTAGAATAATTTGGTATGTGGATTGCATTTGAAGGCACGCGAGACAGAAGTGAATGCCTGTATTAAATCATTAAATGGTTTGATATAGTAGACATTTACTTAATTAGCCCTAAACTGAAGCATGTGGAATAGAGATTTTGGAATAAAGGTAAACAAAAAAACCTGAAAATGCATGTTTAACATATAAAAAAACCCCAGAGAAATAGTACTTTATTTTTTTCTTTTTTTTCTCTGAGGAATTGTTATTTTCAGCCTCTACCGCAGAAGTGTATAACCCATGTAGAAATGATCATGATGAGACTCCTGAATTAGAAGACAATTCCAATCCACTGTTCCTTTGGACATGAAATGACAAAATTTTGACCAAAATTGTATCAAATCTCTTGTAGATGAAGGTAAAGACCATTCTGAATGATGACTTAAAACATTTCATAGAAAGTGCTTTGGCATAAAGGTATGACAGAAAACTAATGGAATCAGATCAATAAGTTTTTCTTATTATGATCTCATTAGAATATTGATAATTCTGTACAACACCAAGTATTAGTGGTCATTTTAGCGAAATGGCATGTGTTTCTGTCTCATTCCCTCACTTGCAGCTGACTTGCCCACATTGGCTAACCTAACCATGGCCAGCCCACCCAATGGCATACAGAGTTGACTGTGTCCTCCACGGTTGCAGGTGATTTTACAGTTTCTATAATTTACCGCATTTTCCTTACATATATTATATAAACATCATTTTGTGTTGTTTCTTTGGACCATGGACCATGTTTTCTCATGTCCTTAAAAATGTTCATAACACAGGTGTGACAGAAGATTTTGGACCCCTTTTTCACATAAATAATAGTGATCAATAATTAATTTTTTTGTGATACAAGATTACTAGATTGCAATTAGCTTCTGATTTCTGCAGTTGTTTGTGCAATTTCTCCATGCAATATGATATAGTTATTCTCACAGCTGTATAAGAAGTCTCCCTCTCTGTTCTTGTTCTGAATAAATACAAAACCAGATAAATTTTAATCTTTTGCGTAAAGAAACATTGGCAACCCCTGAGAAATAGAAAGAAAACATCCTTTAAATCAGGACCTGAGCCCATGTCATTGAATGATTTATGGCGAAGGGAATTCGTTTCTGGAATCTGTGAACCCATTTAAATTCTCTAAGTTTCCACTGTCCCACTGGAACTGACCTACTATCATTCCTGCCCCTCTAAAGTCCTTTGGAGCAGTCTCCAGAGGGAGTCTGAATGACTCTTCCCTCCTCTAGGTCAAGCCCTTCTCTCCAGCTTTACTGGCTGGACTGTTATGTGTCACCAAAAAAGTGGTGGATGAGGGGTGGAAAGAAGCAGTCAAGCTGAAACAGCAGAACATTAGAGAAATTTCATGACGTGCTGGTGAATAAAAGGTCACAGTTTGGAGAAGTGTACATGATGTGTTTGCAACATCTTCTTCATAAAAAAAAACTTTTTTGTGTTTTCTCTATTATTAACAGGGTATAAATTGTCCTCTGCAGATATGGTCCAAGCCTTGGTTTTCCCTTTGAACATTTGAGAAAGATCACTTTTAACAAGGCTTTACATCTCCAGTCTGGTATTTAAGCCCTGTGCTTCTGATGGAACTGAACTACAAAGGACTTTTTTTTGTCTGAAGTTGGTTTTGGACCTGCCTTAGAAACAAATTAATGCAAAAATAGATTGCTTCACATAAAAAAATTATTATGCTAATATATCATCTTATTATAAGACAACAATCTGCGAATTGCCTATATCAATGGGTTTCTGAGGAAAAGAAAAGTTCTGTTGAAATGGTTAATTCCTCTTCTCCTTAGGATGAATAATAATTTGAAAGAAGATATTCTTCTCATGCAGATTTGAAGATAACAATCTAGCCTGAGGTATGAGCATAGAAAGAGGTCCTTTCTTCTCGGCAGACTTCACCCCAAAAAAACCCAACCACAAAGTCCTAAATCCAACACAAAGGCAAAAAAAAGGCAAAGATGGAGAAGACAAGAACTGCACAAATCCATCTAGAATTGAAATTGTACTAGACATCTCTGGTAAACATTGCCGACAATAAATTTCCATTTGTGTTATTTTATAATCTGAAATGGACTTAGCCAGTATGTCAGGCAAACAGATTTCTGAGTGCTTATCTGAGGTGAACATTCACATATTTTAGGGTCCACCCTTCATCGCCTAATATTCAAAATCTGTTGAATGCTAATGCAACCAGACAAATATGTATTGCACCATTGGAAACAAAAGCAGCTGAAATTAGACCCAGGTATTTCTGCCTAGGTAATTTATCTTTAGGAAGAACTATCTATTTTTTTGGAAACCAGTGGAAAAAAAAAATCATGCATATACATAGGCCAGGCCTTTCTAATAATTTTTATCACCTGAAAGGGAATACAGGATATACAACTCCTACCAGCTTTAGAAGCTGAGATAAGATAGAGCACAATCTAATATAGCAGGAAAAGATGCAAAATGAAACTTGATATGCTATATTTTTCCCTTTCTCTTCAGCATGAAGAGAAGCTGCCAAGAGTAAATAGAGGAGTTTATAAGACATTCAAGTTGCTAAAAGTATATAACTCATCAAAGAATGCTCACAACAGGCAAAGGGAAAGTAATCAGCCAAGCTCCCAACAGGAGACTGGCGAGTGATGATGGCAAATGCAACTGAAACATAATTTTATCTTGTAGTCAGTCCTCTTCAAAATATTCTATTCCAAGGTAAGGATTTTTTTTTCCCCAAAACTTGCTTCAACAGACAAGGGTGCTTTTTACAAATGCACCTAAGTTATCAGCAGTATCTGACATTGATATGGCACCAGGTGTCACAACGGTGAAATGTGACATCTTAAGCACACATAAAAATGTGGACTTTTTCATTACTCTGTTTTCATGATTCTTATCCAGATGTGTACAGTGGGGAAGAATGGAAGATGGTCACAGAGCCTTCACTGTAGATTGGCTTGTGTGGGAGTTAGAGCGTTATCGTGGTGCTGGTGATTTTGCTCTGGACTTTATAGGCAGTCATCTCTTTTGATGGGTCTTCTGAAAAAATTTGATAGATCTGATTTCTAGGGGCCATGTTCTTATCTGTTACTACATGGGGGATATTCAAGCCTACAGAAGAGCTATGGAAGAGCAGAAATTGCGTAGGAAGCCATGGTGGGATAGTGTAGGCAGTGGCTTGCTCATCATCTCATACAGAGAAGCGGGTGCCCTGAGAATCTGAACATGGTCCCTGAGAATCTGAACATGGTCCTTTAACATCTGGTTCATTATCTGGAGATCAAGAACAACAGGGTAAAGTTGTCTGAATTTAATAATGGTGCTAAAGGACATTGACCTGAACTGGACAGGATATAGGATGAGAAAGCATGGGAGGACAAAATGCATCAGAGTGATACATATACTACATAGCATATACATATGTATATATCTGCTTTTCAACAGTGGTGGAGAAATCTCAGAAGATTTGGATAAACATCACTAAAAAGTTTGGATTACTATCCTGATCTTATCTGAATCTTAAGACTGAGCTGGAAATCTTACAAGAATGGGTTTTCTCACAGTATTTTAGAAAGTTCCAGACAGATCATAAATACTTATGGCATTTCAACAACTCTAGTTCCAGCCCTGACTTTAACCTGGTAGAGTGGAGAGACATAACATGAAAATTAAGGGGAGGTGGAGAAAGAAAAGTTAGCCTTTTAAATATTAGGAATCTTAACATATCTAAGGAAAACAGTGGTTGAAGAGCTCGTTCCAAGGATGACCGTAGTTAATGAAAGAGGGCTTATTTAGTGGAGAAAGAGGGAAA
>NW_009722292.1:0-50132 GCF_000703405.1 Apaloderma vittatum | reverse complement strand
AAAGAGGGAGGGAGAGAATGAAAGGGTAGGGGAGGGAAAGACAGAGACACAAAGAGAGACAGAAAGACACAAAGAGGCACAGAGACAAAAAGAAAAAGACAGAAAGACAGACAGACAGACAAGGTTAGGAAAAGTAAAGCTTAAGAGAAAGGTGAGTGAAAGGAAAAGAACTTCTTGATAACATTTTCTGTTTAGTTGAAGAGTTGTGATCCAAAGGAAATAGCAAAGGTCTTACAGATTAGGACTTGCAGGGCATAAACCCAAATCCTTTGAAGTTAACAAGGATTCCATGATATGGAAATACAATACACACTAGCTGCTGAGCATAATCAGTGTTGCTTAGTACTAGAGAAACTAGACAGATGGCTTCCTTTAGAACAGACATAGTAATATCACATACTTCTTCCATAACTTTTAGCAACAAAAGGTACGGTTTTAATGGTTTCCATTCTAACCCCTTGCCTGAAGTCACTGACAGCTTTTTTTGAGCTGTCTTTATTTCTTGTCTGAGATAATTAGTTAATAGCTGTTAGTTAGAAACTGCTTAACATCCAAGTACAAAAAAAATGCGGAAAAAGCATTCTCCCAAACTTTTAATGCAGAATGACTTGAACAATCTGCAGGACCAGAGCTTTCCAGTTTCTCAGTATAAGACCCCTGAAATACTGTGGCTTTGACCTCTGCTCTGATCTATGATTTGTGAGCCTCTAATCCCACGGAGATGAAGAGCCTAGCAGGATTTATTCTGCAGTCCAGAAGAGCACAGACCAGCTGGACTTGGGTCTGCCAACATGAAGAAATGCAAAGGTTAGCATTCAAATTGTACAGACATCTTTAAATACTACTGCAAATGCACGCTTTTCTTCACCCTTAGAAAAGCTAATTTCTGACCAGTGTGAAAGGAACCACACAGTTTCAGTAGTTTATTTTCTTCACCCTTTCAAACTCTTGTGGGTAAGTAATAGCTCAACAGCATAAGTGTGAGTTACCCAAGGATATTCATTCAGTTAAAGGCATAGCTGACTGTCAGCTGATTTACTCTCCTTGTTTCTTCATCACGCAACTCAACTCTCTCTCACTGTAAGTCAGATGAATTGCTTACGGCATGTTCAGCAGATGAATCAGCACTAGTGATCTTGCAGCTGGTTTATATTTGACATACAGGTACAACATGTTTGCATGTAATTGCTAGCTAGCCAGCCAACAATATATTTTTGGCGGGATCCTGAGGCAGATGTTTTACAGTCAGATAGTGGTCTTCATAAATTTAACTGTCCACATTGCCTTCCAGGTCATTCTTATCTGCCACGTGTAACTATGAGGGACAGAGATATACTTGAGATATTATACCTATTATAAGTACAGTTATATGGAAAAGAAATTAATATATATATTAACAACCCAAGAAGCTATATTGAAAAAGGCTCTGTGCCTTGTATCATGCCACTACAGAAACTGTAGCACTCAGAAGATACTCTAGGTGATGGCTAATAAACATAAAAATAAGTGTTATCCTTTAAAGTATTCACTCCATTCTCAAGTAAAGATCTACTTGCACACTAAATGTTCTATCCTAAAAAACCCCTTTCTTGATAAACCTGATAATTAGATTTCTCATTAAGATTACATGGCAAGAAAATAGGATAGCTTAAATGAACATGGGTCTGGATACATCATTGTCAAAGTTTAACGCTGGACCAGCCATTAAACTTGGACAGACTTTGTGATCCCCTCACCACGCTCCCAAGGAAGGGTAGCAGGGGAACCAGGGAGAGAGATCAAGGTTGAAAAAGACTTGAATCAGTATAACAAAAAAGAAAATAACACTTAGAATAACAATGAAGATGTTATACAAGCTTGCAAATATATTCAAAGATACAAGAAAATATGTTAATAAAGAATCCGTGTCTTGGAGATGACAGCCAGGTCCCAAATGGAAGAAAAAGTTCCAGACTCAGCAGCAGACAGGAGTGCACGAGCCCAGATGATAGTCCCCAAAAAAACCCCCAAACCACCCAAGAGAAAAAGACCTGTGTTTCTCTAACCTAGAAAGACAGGGAAAAACAACCTGTTCTGTAGAATAGTGGTCCTCTAGAGTGTGAAAACAGGAGGTTGGAACATCAGCAACAGAATAACAATCCTCCTACTACAGCACCCACTAGAGGCCTCAGAGTCCTTCTTAGAGGCCCTTATATGCTGAGCACATGGGAAGGAATGCTGTGATTGGCCCATTTGGGTCACCTGACCCCTCCCCTCCTCCCCATAGGCACAGCTGCACCCCTTCCCCCATTGCGATTGCCACCTGTACCAGACAACTCTAGAGAACTTCTTGCTTATCTTCTTGTTCTCAAACCAGGACAATTATTCTGTCAGACTTACATTGTTCTAGAGTTGTGCAACTGTACTGTCTTTTATACTTCAGAATGATCTTCAAGTGACCTCAGAGAGGGAACCTAGAGTAAACCAGAAGCAAGTTTTATCTTACATATCTTTAAGTGCCTAAAAGCAGTATGTCCACTCAAGCTTAGGTACCTAGTTCCTGTCTACAATCCATGAAGAAAGAAAAAAACTTTCTAAGTGAGATTGACCTTATCTATATCAGATATTTCCTTTAGAAAGGATGAAAATATCCACAGATGCCTGCATCTCTTTATTCACATATATAATTTAGCTAGAAGATGAACTTAGAGAAGCCATTTAATTAAAGAAGGTATCTTAATTCTAAAGATGCCAGTCAAAAGTTTTCAGAGTGCATAACTCAACAGGTGGAAAAGAAGGATGTGAGAATGCATCAGTCTATCAAGAAACCATCAAGCTTGCTTTGCCTTTTAGTCACTGTATTTTTTTCGCTGACTTTAAGTAACGGCATTGCTGCAGCA
The DNA here is from genome assembly GCF_000703405.1 of Apaloderma vittatum. Classification (NCBI taxonomy): domain Eukaryota; kingdom Metazoa; phylum Chordata; class Aves; order Trogoniformes; family Trogonidae; genus Apaloderma; species Apaloderma vittatum. The sequence continues at coordinate 47,253 of NW_009722292.1, read as the reverse complement.
CAGGAGTAGAGTCATAGACCAGTAAATATAAATCAAACTCCTACTGTTAGTTCAAAACCAAAGATATATAGAGGGGTTTTTTTCTCAGTATATATTCTCTTTCAGACAACTTCTTTCCATTCTTGATTTAGCAAATAGCTTATAGAATAACAAGAATCATACCTTTGTGACTGCAGTGGTGTCTTTAGAAGACACTCAAGCTGAGAAAATCTTAAGTTCTGCCACAATAAATCCTCATGCTTCTGTTTTTCCTGTCCTCCTCAGTAATTGATTGTCCCTGAAGTTGAAATGGGATAACTGGTGCAGAGCATGTTTCCAATTTGTCTCATGCAGGAGTTTTGTGAGCATCAAGGTCAGCAGGACAGAAACATGCACTTTCTGTCCTGTATTTCCAACAGTGCTGCAGATCACCCTATTTACAATCATAGATCCTTTGTTCAGAGCTAAAGTAAACCCCAAGCTGTTACTCAGTCTCTGGCAGTTGGTTCTTTTACCTTGCTTCTTATTAAACCTCCCCGACACACTTTTCTTCTATTAATTTATTTGGAAATCTGGCAGCAATCTCAAAGACTTCAAAACGTGATGTGACGGACATGCAATCAGATGGTAAAACAGTGCTTTGCATACCTGTGGTAACAAGAGCGTGACCCGATATTTGCTGGACTATTTTACACCATATGTCACTTTGCTGTGTAAAATTTCAAAGCATTTCAAAATAGTTTTTATTAAGTATTTTTTTCCTTAACTGGTCAATTTAGAACATGAATTTGGACAAAATCTCTTCACCTCCCCAAACTATAATGCTAATAGACACATAAAATCTGAAATATTCTTATTTCTAAAATTAGATTTCTCATTAAGATTACATAGCAAAGATAATGGAATAGCTCAGATGAACAAAGGCCTGGATACGTTATTGACAAAGCTTAACACAGTTCTGCATTCTCTGCTACAGTGTTACTATCTCTATCACCTGCTCTTTCCGAGGTTCAAAAAACTACAGATGTTAAAGAGATGAATATTATGTTTTGGTCACCTTTGAAATGCTCTTGTCATTTTGGAAGTTGGTGGAAATATTTTCCAGAGAGACAATCAATAGCACTGGTATTTCACAGAGGCAGGAAATCATTGAATACTCATATCCTTTATTTCCTCTGTATTAGAAATTTCAGACATGCCTGAAAATAGTCAAATCCCTCTGAAAGTGAGGGATGTTTTTTGTATGTGGAATGAATGAAAAATTGAATCAATTAATATAGTCATTTAAAAAATAAATCCATAGAAATTATATAAACTTGTAGAGAAGCAAATATTGCATCATTCTTGCAGCTATTTCATAATACTTAGAAAGGAAAAGGCAATCTTTCTGAAAAACTAGCAGACTTTATTTAAAGCTTTTCTCATCCTATACCTTCATTGTTTATTTTTAACATGCAAAAATGAGCTGTGAAATGTGTAACTCTACATACATAAAATAGAATCATAGAATTGTCAGGGTTGGAAGGGACCTTAAAGATCATCTAGTTCCAACCCCCCTGCCATGGGCAGGGACATCCCCCACTAGATCAGGTTGCTCAGAGCCCCATCCAGCCTGGCCTTAAAAACTTCCAGGGATGGGGCTTCCACCACCTCTGAGCAACCTGTGCCAGGGTCTCACCATCCTTATGGGGAAGAATTTCTTCCTAATGTCCAATCTGAACCGATCCATCTCCAGCTTTAATCTGTTCCCTCTAGTCCTATCACTACCCGACATCCTAAAAAACTCCTCACCAGAGAGGCATATCTTCATCTCTGAAATGTTAAAATGTGGAACTAAAAACCCTTCCTATCTCATTAATTTGTGTGCCACCTTTATTCTTTTTGCCCGTGCATACCAGAGTGAAGCCCTCAGAAATTCCTGATCCTGTAGCATCAATAAGCAATATAGTGACATAAGTACCAACACACCAACTGGACTTCAAAGAAATGGGACCAACAGTAAAGTTAAGGATTATCTGTTACCCTCTACAAATCACTTTTGACTTGTACTCACAATAAATGTCAGGAACTTTGTAATTCTGCTACTGATACTGTACATCTTACTTATATACTACATTACAGAACACTGTATTTCCTATAGAAAATGAAACTTCAGGAAAATAGCAGCAGCCAGTAAAATCCAAAAAGGAAAACCAATTAATGTAAATTATATGCTTCTATAACTATAACTACAGCATTTTAGTGGGCAGATTTCCAGTTTGGAAGGCAAGTTGGATTGCCTTTTCTGAATATTTGCTTTTATGATTACAGGAATGCACTCACATCTCAATGCAACTAATGGTTGACTGACATTAGTTGCACGATCAAGGTAAAGCTCATCTGATTTACTACTGAACAGTACAGAAAAGGTTATCAGGTCCTTTTTATTTAACTAACTGTCAGTACTTTGCCTTAAATCATTGCTTTTACTCCAGGGTTACATGCATATTTGACTTAATCCAAGTAAAAAAAAAATCATAATTTTTAACACTGGAGACAATGCTTGAATTATTATTTGAAAAGCTGCATTAAATAGTTAATTAATGTAACAATTTGTTAGCATTGTTTAAGTAGTCTAAGTAAAGGTCTTGTCAAGAAGCAAATGCGGCAAGACTCTGATTTCACAGTCTGACTACTGTTACAGTAGTTTAAATGGAACTCCAGTAGGTCAAAGTTTCCTCCAGTACCTCCGTTCTTTTCATGTTCTAATTTCAACAATATAGCTTAAGAGACTTTTTTTTTGTTTAACCATCCTCATGGACCAATTCATCTGCAATTTGCTATACTTTGTAGGTTTAAAAGCCCCCACATGTCTAAGCTGAAAGAAAAAAAATTCTGGACACATCAATAAAAAGGTAATATAATTCAGAACAGCTGCGTACAACATGCCATTATACAAACTCATACCATATTATACCCCCGTTTTGTGTTATGTTATGTTAATCTTCAATTCCAACTGTAAATGTTTTATCCCAAGAGCAAATAAAGAGTAAAATTAATTGTGTTTGAGAACAAAGCTACTTCTAACTATACTAAAATATCACAACTTTTGTACTATTGTTTTATCATATACTTATCACACACATTCTCAGATACTGTACTAATGATGAAACTATGCTACTGGATAAACTTTATGATTGTACATTTACATTTAAATGTGATTGTTTATACTCTGAGATGATGTATTAGATATAGAACTAGAAAAAACATTATAAATCAATTAAGTCAAATGTCTGATGTTCAAAAGATCTGTGTAAACCATGCAAATTGTAGCATCTTTCCTTCATTCTTAGTACTTAAAAATTATCTGTCTCTCTGCAATCTGAACTATGATTTGTTCAAGGAGTTATGGGTTAATTACTTGACATAAGGAAAGTACTATTTTAACTTTGTGATTTGTCTTTTCCATGATTATTCAACCACAAAATTGCACACTACATATTTAGGAAAGACCTTTTCATGTTCCCATTCAATTCATCTGCAAAATTGCTATTGGCTTCAGTGCTTCAAACTTATAACAACTTAATCCCAAAATGAACTTTCTCTCTTGAACAAATGAACTGTGGCTTCTGGACTGAAACTAGCTTTTCATAAACCTTTGACTGCACAAGTACTCAAGAATAGTGAATAAAAAAAAGCTCTAACAGACTGAATTTATTTTTCTAATTGATCACATGGCTTATAGGGGCAATTTGAATTGTTTCTGCAGCTAGTTATCGAATCAAAGCAGGAGTTGTCTGTTCAATGCAATTACAATTTTATGGCTAACTTAAGCTTTTATTACTACATTTCCTGACACCAGCACCCCCTTACGATGTCAATGATGAGGACTTTAAGCTGCAATTGGTTTATGAAGGTAGAATCTCTTTTATTTACTCATTTTGCCAGGTCTGGTGGAATTGATTAAAAGATGGCAGGCTTCTCGTTTGAGAACCTACAGTACAAAGTTGGTGAGGGACTCTTTCAAGAAACTATAGCAACCAAAGACCAAGTTACTCTGCTGCTAGTTCAATCTTCCTTTTAGAACTTCCTTCACAGCAGAATCTTTCTCAGCCCCAGTGAGCATCACAACATGCATGGTTTGACCATGAAGTCTTCAGTGTTCTGGTGTAATGCTTGTAGTCCTCAAGCCCTGTGGCTCATGAAGTATCCTCACAGTACGTCAGGATTCCTCCTATATCTTAAACCCCCATCAGACACAAAGAGAAAGGTGAGATACTGTTCCAAACCTGGATTTTTCCCCCATCTGAGAGGGATCTTTTCTCCTGTGTTTCTTCTGTTTATAACCCAGCTGCAAATCTCCCTTCATGTGTTGAAACACAGGCATGTGGTCTCAGCATGTGCCAAGCTATAAATGTCCTCGTGATGCAGGATGGACTCACAGATGATTTGTGTATTATCCCACAGAGGTCTGTGAGTAAAAGACTGGTTTTCTCTGCTCCCCTCATCCTTACTGATATCAAGGAAATGTTTCTACCTCCATTGTGCAACCAAAATTGCAGAAGAAGTCTTCATTCTGCTGAATGCTTGGCTATATGCCAGGAGAAAGGCTATTTGTACTTGGAACACTATTTTTAACAGACTTTTTTGACTCTTGCTATAACACTGTGAAAATGCAATCTAAATAAATAACTAACTAAAAACAAACAAACAAACAAAACCACCACAAAACTCCAAGCCATTTAACTAAATTTGGTGATTTTTTTCCTTTGAAACTTGCATTTAATGTTTGGGGTGGAAGAACCGCACGCATGTCTCTCTATAAAGAACACCTAAAGGAAAAGAGTCCAATAACTTTAAATTATAGTATAGACAAACCTTATACTCAAGTTAATCATCACAAACTGGCACAGAGACACATCCTTTTGTTCTCTGCTCTCACATTCCGAGATGAATCCTGTATGGATTTTGCTCACAAGAAATATTAAAGCAGTAAACTTTTTTTCCCTCCACATTCCTACAGACCCATAAATAGGGTGGCAAGTAAAAGAAGTGTATGTCAGAAATGCTCCAGCTGTTCCCCACACCCAGTGCTCATTCCTTTTCCAGAGTACTCTTCACTCAATTTTCTTTGTTCAAAACACTCAATAAAAATACCAGCTAAAGTGAAGAAAATTTCTCACAGGATCTTATATGCCTTCATCTCACCCTCTTCTTGCTGCCACACTCTAATGCAGCGCTTTTCTATTCATCTGTAAAAACTTCACAGTACCACTGTACGAAGAGCTGTTCTCCTTCCGACACTGCCCAGCATCACTGTCAGTCTGTCTGCTGGCCCTCACAACCCACCAAAGTCTGGTTTTAAGTTGGCAATTGCTCTTGACAATGCTGTTTTCATCTTTTAACTCAATTAGATCTACGAGGCCTCCAGCCTTGGTTTCCACATCCTTGATAAGCGACTTATCTACCAGGCACCCCTGTTTTTCTGACTGCCTCCTCCTCTTCCTCTGCATGTATCAGCATTTATTCAAAACAAAAAATGTCCAGAAGGAGGAGTGCTAAATGACTAATATTTATTTGAAATACTTATGCAAAGCAGAGGTTTAACCTAAACTTCTGCATCCTAAAGGCATCTGTCTTCGTTCTCTACACACTTTTGAAACCTGGGGGCTGGTCCCAGTGAGGCGCATGAGGATGACTGAAAAATACTACACTTCTATGACCCAGCTCACAGAGAGTCTTCTTCTTCACCCTTAGTAAGGGCTAGCATTAGACTCATAAGCTTAGGTCACACATTTTTGAGTGAAGTGAATTGTGTTGTCATCTACCAATATGTGGAGGAGCAGCAGGTGGGGGAAAAACAGTAAATACAACAAAGAGGTTGGACCTTTTGGTGTCAGTTTTCTGCATTAGTCTGTTATAGCCTGATAGCTTATTCAGACTCAGGCAGTTGGCGTCAAGGTCACCAGGCTCTGGTGACCTAAATGTTCGCCTGGTGCAGATACTGCTCCTTGCTGCTCCTTCAGCGAACTGAGCTCAGAGGACACGTACACACGTATTTACCCTGTGGATTGCCTTCATGAGCCAAGGTTATAAATCTTGTCCCACTTGCAGGAAGCCCAAAGGCCTGGCCTGGAATCAGAGCTGACAAACATCCAGGGCTGTGACTCAAACTGTTAGGAGAAGCAAAGACTCCTTCTCAAGCCTGTGTGCAGCAGAAATGGAGAGAATTTTGCAATTAAAAGCTATTCTTGGAGTGCTCAATCAGAGGCAAAGTTATGAGTTGTTAAGTGACACCATGTTGTCCCAGCAACCATCAAAGCTGTTACAGTTGTCCAACACAAACACTTTCGCTTCCCTAGCTACTCCAGGCTGTGGGCAAAGGACAGTATCCAGCAGTCAGCTTCTGAAGACCTGGATTCACAGTGATACTTCAGAAGCTGCTGGTAGCACTCAGCAGAGTTTAAAATTTGGAATACAACGGAGTCCTAGGTTGTGGCTGCCTCAGCCCCTAGCTGAAGACTCCATGACAATTCCTGTTCATTGCTGGCCATCACAGAAGCCCATTGAACTGTGTCCTCCAGCACAGGTTGTAGAGCCTAATCTGTCAGTTCATGATGACTCTAATTTAAGATTTATGGTTGTCTGTCTGCAGAGTTCAGCCAGTCAATCTGAATAAAACAACAGTAAGTGCACTACTCCCTAAAATGTATTTCCAAAAGAAAAGCAAAGATAGACAGTTTTCCTAAATCTTTTCCTCAGACACATGCTTGCCTAGAGGTACTGCCATTGCTTGATCTCTAGCCTGTAATTGAAGTAGCCTACTGAACAGGTTTGTAGTGTTCCAGAGAAGTTCTTGAATGCATCTTCCTAGGGACATGAGAGAGACAGTATGACAAACAACGGACAAATCCCAAACCCTATGAACTCAGTTCGCTTCAAGTGGAAGTGATGCTGTCCTCAGACTCCTTTTAACACCAAAGGTATCCCTCATGACTAAGTCTTTCCCATAGCCTTCATCCTCTGGAAAGTCTTGGAGACACCGTCAGATGTCCATCATTCTCCAGCAAGTCAATCCAGTCAGCACTTTGCCTATGAATGGTGAATTTGGGATACTATCGTCGTTGATCTAGAACATAATCTCTTCCTGAACTGAAGAGAGAGTGAGGAGCAAGGAAGGCTAAGGAGGGGCAACTCCAAGTTTACCAAGTAACAGACATTCAGGAACATCTCTCCTTGCGTACCATGCGTTATGTTACATGATAATTTAAAAAACAGTTCTATCCCAATGTAGTAGGTGAGTGGTAAAGGTACAGAATATTTCTGTGTCACATGACAGTCTCTTCTCCTCAGGCTTCATATCTGTTATTAGCATTATTAGCGCAGTCCTTGATATTTCACTGTCTCTAAAGGAGAGAGAAATAAAAACAACTACAGGAGCATATTACAGATATATCTATCTAGTGGTCAGGGGAAACGTGGAAGACTAAGCACACAGCATATGGCATGGTGCTGTGCTGGGTTATGATACAAGGCTGCACTGCTCCTTAAGGATCAGTGTCCCTGCCCACGACAGGGAGGTTGGATTAAATGATCTCTAAGGTCCCTTCCAGCCTAGGCCATTCTATGATTCTATAGTTGCTAGCAGGACTTGGAGGGGTTCATTCTAACCTGCATTTTGATGGTGTGTCAAAAGAGCATTTCAGAAGCCAGATGATCCTGAGTTTGCTGCCTCTCTTCTTTGCCACTTGCATTAAACTGAGCTCAGTGTTTCCCCTAAATGCTCCGTGTGCCAGGGTATGCTAAGCAAGCAGTGATCTTGAACCCCTGATGCTGCATGGAGGTACTAAACTAGCACAGACCTGTTTCCTGTGCCAGGTCAATGTTCTCCAACCCTGAGGCCAGCTGGCACTGTCCTGCCACAGCCATACTCTCACACATGCTGTCCAAAGAGAGTGGCTGCATCCAAACAGCCTGTGCAGGATTGTTGCTGGGCCAGGTTTAACTCCCACACTGTATTCATGAATTGCTCTGGAAAACTTTAGTTGACCTGCAAGAAAATGGTTCTAAAAATTTAACCTTATGGATTAATGATGCCCAGGGCCTGTGCTTGGGTCTTTAATTTGCTAATGTTGACATAAGCTGGTGCTGGGAACACAGTGGTGTGTAATGCTAACTTATTGTCCCAGCATTACCATGTGGCAGAGAAATACTATTCAATCATTTTCTTAATTTGGGCTTCAGGCCAAGGATTTAGGACAGATGAACACAGACACACTGGTTGAAGGAACAGTCCTTGCTTTGTTTCTTATTGTGCTATTTGTTCTCTCAAGGGCCCTCTCTCCCTTTTGTTTTCAGCAGAAGTTATTTAAAAGCTTTTCTCATACCTATCCTTTCTGCAATGCTGCTGTAAGGTCAAACTTTATTCCCACCAGCATATTCACGACTTTCCATATCTTATAATTTGTATAAATATCCCAGTAAACAGCTTAAGGTCACTTCATAATAATTCAAATTTCTCCTGGAACCTGTCCTCCACTGACATAGAAAGTAAAAATTAGTGGTAAATAGAGAAGTAATAATACTGAGATATTTCTTGTCACTGATGCATATTTTCCTCAGTCTTCTGAGTGTTATTTTTGCTTGTTCTGCCATTATAATAGTCACTTTTTTCAAAGAGCAAGGCACTCTTTTTCTTCTACATATTGCTTACAGTAAGACAAGGTACGTGTTTGTGGCAAGGATATTTCAAAACAGTAATGCAAAAAAAAATTAATTGGATCAATTATGTTGGTCAATTCACACAAAGAAGAATAGATCATGACATTTACAGATTAATCCTTGCTTTAATATGCCATATGAAAAGCACAAAATGGAAAAAAAGAAAATGAAAGCAGACAAAAAGTTAAAAATTATTAGAAAGTACTGAGAGTTCTCTTTCCACATTCCCACTGTTCCTTACTTCCATTAATTTATCTCTTTCTAAGATACTCAAAGTTACAATAAAAAAGGCCGTATATATTGCCACTCCTGTGGCTCATTTGTATTTTTCCATGTGTACCCAAGACAGTAATATCTGAATTTACAATTAAAAATGTACATTTCTCTCTCCTAGAAGTTACTGGTTGTTTAACATGGTGTAAAATAGAAAACTGAGCTCTAATTCTTGTTCTCTTCACCTTGCTTCACCCTCCCAAAAGAAAAAAATCAGGGTAAAGTGAGTTTAGTTTGACAGCTCAGCTGGTTTGTTATGGCCTATGTTAAATTTTGGGAAAAAAAATGCTGAATTCACAGGCTTTGATAAAACAGTCATTTATTTCCCTGTCAGATATAATGAAAGTCAAATGAAACAGTCAGTTACAAACATATACAAAATTATAGTCTAAAGCTCAACATGAACACTCACATCAGAGTGGATCTAAATAGCAGTAAAGTCATGTAAAGTTATTGAAAAAAAGTTTAATTTACAACAGATTTTTGTTTTCACTAGCAACTGAGGACATATCAATGATTAACTTACAGGCTGGGTGCTCTTAGGTCTGAAGAACTTCAGACTTGTTGAAGTATCTGAAAAACATGTCAGATACTGCGTGTTCTCTCAGTCCCTGAAGGATCTGGACACATTGTGGTTGCACTAAAAGCATTGAAGCTTCCTGAATGAGCTCGAGATCTCACTCTTGACAGGGTAGTGAAGGAAAGAGAGTGCATTTCTGTGTGCGTACTGAATCACAAAAGAGCAAATGTCCTGTCTGAACGTCAGTTTGATGAAGAGGAAAAGGTTGCATGTGAAAAAAACCCCAAACTGCCAATTTACTCTTTAATAAGTTTTATTGATAACTGTTCCGTATTCAAAATACCAGTAAACTCACTGTAGTGATGAGCATTAACTTCGTTGCATGATAATAATGGGACTACTGGAGTCGTTGTAGGAGATTTTGTGGCATCAACGCAGCCTGCTAATGTGATGACTATCAATTTAGGCTTTATAATGGGATTGTCTTTGTGGTTGTATATATGCATATTCTGGGTGGTTTTGAATCCAGCATACATGTAGATGTACATCTACATGCATATGTGCTTATGTATATATGGCAGAATCCTCTACAAACAGTTAAGGCCATTTTGCACAGCCTAAGCAGCATTTTTTTAACTGTCCAGTGGCAGTGCATGAAGCATCCTCCCAAATCACAGAAACTAACTACTGACAGAAAGAAGTGAGAGAGGTATTTACTCTTGCACCAAGGTAAGAGCGGGCGTGGAGAAGGTGAGTTATAATGTAGTAGGTGATTGCTGCTCCTTCACCTCCAAATTGGCAAGTGAGATATTTGCCCAGGATTTATGATTTTTATCTATTCTTGAGCTACTCACTGTTTGCATTGAGGCAGACGATTATAAATTAAGGCCCCAGTCCAACCTTTCCTTGGACACTTTATTGTATTTTCATTTGGTGCAATAAAGGTACTATTAGAATAATGGAGCAAGAGAGTAACCTTTGATACATAGTGGTACGCAAAAATACGAATGCAAGCATTTAAATACAACATAATGAATAAAACTAGATGTCAACAACTACTGTCTTAAAGTTTAAAGTAATGTAAAATGTTCTTTAAAGTTGTGGTTTTTTAACAAAAAACCCATTAACCCTTTTAAGAAAAATGACCCAGTATTTCCATTTGGATGCAACTCCACTATGCAGACTTAATCTCTTCTGTTGGGCCAACATAATCCAAACTGACTTTTGTGAAAGGCTCACAATATTCCTTAGGCAGAGCGACAAAAGCCTCAAGATTTAAGTTGCGTAAGATTTCACTGATAATAGCATCTTTGGTATCGGGTAATGAAAAAAAATCTGAGGCATAAATCATCGACTTTGTCAACATCTAGTACAGGCTGATGATTGTAAGAAAAGATAAAAGCTCTGATAAATGTTTTGTTATTTATAAATGTAGTAGGCATGGTTAGGAGTTCTTTAATTAAAGATTTAGTGCTCTCAGTCTCAGGCCTCTTGCCCTTCTCTCCAGAAATGTAGATGCATCTAAAACCCATATAAAGTCAAATATCTCTGCCTGGATTTAAATTTAACTTAGCTGCCTAGTCAGGCTATTGGTCTTTGTCAGATAGTGGGTTACATCCACATCTACTGAGCTTCCAGATAAAACAACAGTATAGTGATGAAACTTCCTTAACTACAAAGAATTAGTACACATTATCAGTGTTATTTTTTAAACTGGGCAAATACTGGAAACAATTACTCCCCTAAATTGCTTATTATAAATAACAGGGTCTTATTTCTCTCCAGTATAGATAGGAAACCGCAAGCAAGAAAGGGGGAAAGTCTTGTACTTTAGCACTGAGGATCTGGGAAGCAGAATTGTAGTTCTGACATTCATTTCCTATGTGATCACAGGTGAAATGATTTCACCTTGTCCTTGAGACAAACAAAATTTCTCATTTGTAATTATTCAGTCTAGAGTATCACGGGATCAGGACTGCAGAGCATCTTGACACCTCTGGATCTCACAGCAGAGGTGGCCTCTCTGGAGCTGGTGCACCAGGAGGCCTCTGAGCACCACTCAGGGATGTTCCTCCACCACAGGCCAAAACTTTTGCGATCTCTCTCATAAAACCTGCAGGTTTCTTTTGGAGGCTCAAAAATCATTGTACTAGACTTCTTATCACTCAGACACAGATGTTACCAAGAACCGTGAGCATTCTGGATCGCCTCTGCCAGTCCTGATGATAAAGAATTTGCTTCAAGAATTTCACCCACAGCACAGTATATGTCCAAATCCTCAGAACCTGTAAAAGCTTTGCTGTGACTCCAGCATTCTATTAGTGGAATACATGAAACATTTTGAATGCAGGTACCTGAAGTGTACATAGAACAGTTCCTAATTGCCACAGCATTGCAAGTAGCCCAACACTGAATGTGTAGCTCAAGGCATCCCATAGCAAATCCACTTGCAACTCACAACAGAGATTTGCCAGGCAGTTAGCACCCAGTCCTGCCTTTCTGAGAGGCATGAGGACCTGGGTGAGAAATGCAAAATCTCCACTTCAGCAGCACCTAATGATTGATATCAGTTCACAAGCATGAAGCTCCCATCACCACGTTCACACTGCCAGCAACAGGCTCCCTCCTTTCCCAACAGATGCTGAGTTTTGTTTTAGCATGCCTTTAAACAAGCTTTTCACAAAAGGTATTGTTTCTTTCCACTGTTTTCTGCTTTACCTTTCTCCTCAGAAGTGGATTCTGCCACTAGAGAGCTCAGAGCACAGGGAGTCACAACATTCCACCTCAAAGACATCTTGTCCTCCTTCAGGGGATGGTAGGACTCCACAGTTTATAGCAGGAGTCAGAACTGATTTTAGAACTTGTTTCATAATTGATTCCTTCTTTCAAAAAACAAGTTGTGAGCCTCTTCATACAAAAATATTGTCAGCCAGTAACTGAGCACAGGTACTGCTAGGGTGGATAGTCTGGTCTGTTCTTGCTTCCTGACCGCCGTATTCAAGAGATAATATTGAAGGCTCTACTTGCAATATGTAGTCTGAAAGCAAGACCTTTCTCTTTAGATATCATCATGCAGCATTAATCTGTGAGTACCTATGTTCTCATTATAGTCTGTGGAGATTAAGTCAACACAGTGAGAAGAGTTGGAGGCAAAAATCTCATCCAAAAGTAGACACCTGATGTAGACATACACCTATGGCACCATTCAGAGTTCTAAGCAGAAAGCTAGGGCTATTCGAGACATCCTAACTTATCCAATCTATCTATATAGTGCCAGCAGATACAACATAGTACTTACAGAGATCCCTATTCTCTTAGAGAAGCAGCTAGAGAGTAATTGCAATACTGTATAGTACCCAAATTAGAGAAATACAATACAATTAAACCTGTGCTTCATACTTATGCTTTCTATAAACTATGTAAAAGACGTATATACTAATACATTAAGTGAACTTAATCCTTCCTCTAAATCTAAGCATCTTAGCTTCAAACAAAACCAATTCCAAAGTGCCAGTTCTGCTCTCCATGCAGAAAGGTATTTTGATTTCAGTCCAACACAGTTCCGTAGTATTGATCTGTTGAGCTGTATGGGAGAAATTGAGAAACTAAGAAATATGCTTGATATAAATGGAGTGTGCTGCAGATATGCCAAAATGTAGAAATTGTCCCAGAAAGATTTGTGAGGAAATATATTGGTTAAAAAGGGACGGGTGAATGAGGAGGAAGGAGAGATATTTTTGTATTGCTTGGATAGTTTGCAAGAACTGTTTATGGTTAGCAATGAAGCAAAAGGGTAACCATGCCAACATATTAAATGTTGCTGTAAATGTGACAAAAATGATCTGTCATTGTAGCCAGTAAAAATTACATTTTAATTTCTTAATGTACTTAAAATGGTAGAAAATGAATATGCTAATTTGAAAAGTAAAGTGTAAAAGACAAGATAAAGCTTGATTTTTCTAAGCTGTCCTCAGCTGTTTCTGAAAGTCCTGTCACCATTCTTGTCACAGGCAATGCTGACATAAACAAGTAAAGATGTGTTCTGATGCTGGCAATAAAGAGTGCTCTGATTCCTAAGAAAACCTCTGACTTTGTGAAATAGTTTTGGCATTAGCAGTCAAAAATCAACCAAGTAAGGATAATAATTCCCAGCCTGGCCTTGACTAAATTCAGTTTAATTTGATGGTCAGCACCATGATCATTGTGATCCCAGATCAGGTAAGATAGGACCAAGCCAACATGAGTTGTCTAGGCAATTCTCAGATCTGGATCTCTCCTGCCTGCCCTGAGGAGCTGGAGAGATCTGTCTCCTTCTTCACTAAATCTGGAGGCTGCAGTTGAGACTTGTGTGTTAACTGTTTGCTAGCAGATTTGTATTGGCTTCTTCCCCACTAGGAATATGTCTCTTCAGATTCTTCCTTAATATAACATTCTGAGGGATCCAGGTTCCTTTTAGTTAGAAAAAAAAGCCTTATTCCTAGATTAGGAATCTAGATTAGGAATCTGACCCAGATTAGGAATCAGATCTTTATGATTGCTCCTATCAATAGGTGAACTCAGATGCATCGGAACAGCCATTTTCTAGCAGTGAAAGAGGAGAAAGAACAAAGAAACCTATAACTAGGTGTGATTAATTAATTAGCTAGTCCACAGTAATTACATCAATTTTGTTTGCTGTAGGACTATTGGTTACAAATCTTCATTCTACCATCTGAACATACCATAGTCTAATACAAATCTGAAGAGCTACCTTCATCTCCACTACCTTCATTAAGCCCTGGTATGCCCATGCATCTGCTTGCTGACTGAAGGAACTCAAAACACATCTTCACATAAACCAAATTACAACCAGAATCACCCACAGAGTGCTTTTTGATGTCGTTTATCATTTCAGCACAGACAGTGAGATTATAAGAAAATATGGGGGTTTTAGGAGTTGAACTTCCCGCCCTTCCTCCCTCTCTCACTTGGAATCTGTGGCTGAAAGACCAAAGTCCACCAAGACATCCTATATACTCATGTGCAATAATACAGAGGGTGGGGAGCATTTCTTCTGATAACAGGTGAGTAGATGTATACAGGTCTAATAAATGACTGGACATAGGGGCAATACATTTCAGAAAAGTTTTTGAGAAGCAAGATCTCCTGCATTAATTCCTGCTTTGAGGGCAATTGAAATGGCTACATGCAACAGAAATGCATTTCTCCTTTTTTTCTAAGGTACTGACTCATGTAACACTAAATTTCTTATGATTTAGAAGTGAAAAACAGGTTTTAGATACTGGTGCTTCAGTCTCTTGAAAAAAGAAAAAGGCATTTCAAAAGGAGGAGGAAGATGAAGTGAAAGATCAGCTCCAGGGACAGTGATAGCAGTCCCTGCAATATTCAGATGTAATTTTATTCACCTTGGGTCACATCTGAGCTGCAATGGGAGTTTAATCTCCTTCTGACTTGACATCAGTATGAAACCAAAAGTATGCAGTCACTTTAGGTTCAGGGGTTCAAAATCAGTTTTCCACTAATAAACTCCCTGAAATTTTAGGAAACTCTAGAGACTTCTGTTCAGGCTCATGCTTAGCTTAAACACAGAGGTGGGTTCAACTTCAATTCAATCAATTTATTCAGAGAGTTACATTAGAATCTGACAGTTAAAATTATCCAGATTCATTATACAGAGACAATAACGGTCAGTAATTCAAAGGGGGAGAAAGCAAAATATCTGGCTTTCCAACTGAGATACATTAAGATCTAATAAACACTGCCAAGAAGGTATCCAGATTGCTAATCAAAATAAATCTCAGGATTACTCTGTTCTACAATGTTTTAAAGGAAATAAGTCTCTTCAATTCCAAACCCGCATTAAAGCAGTATTTTGTGTTACAGCTCCCTGCCCTTTAGTTTCACAGGACACCTCCTCAGCAGCCATCCAAGATGTGACCTGCTGCTCGCTCAGGGACCCTGACAGTTCCTGATGTTGGCGTAAGAAAGTTGCTGTGGGTTCATCTGAAACAAGTCCAGCTGGGGGGCATGTATAATCCCCTGTCTCTCTTCCAGAACGCCATGTCTTGGGCCTCCATAGAGCAGATTGTCACTTTGTGTTTATATTTAATAACCTCCTCCCTTCCAGCCTCCAAGAAGGGAGATCTCGGGACTAGCCCATTATCCTATAGCTCAGGAGGGTTGGATTTAATTTGCTTGATTCACTACAGGCGTTCTCTTTGACCTGGGGCTAATCACTTTGGACTAAGGCCACAAGGGGATTTAGGTAGAACCCAGAGCCTCACCACTCTTGCTTATCCAATACCTAATTTTCTGCTGGTTGGCATGTGCAAAATTGCCTCAGCCCTGATTAGAGCCAGGCAATTTTTATGGAAGAATTCTTTGTTTGCTCAAAAATGCACTTTCGTGTTGATGGAAACTATCTGCAAATTTGTACCAGATTTGACCAATTGTTTCAGCCAAAAAAAAATATTGGAAATGTCAAGATGATTTGTTTGAACATTTTTAAGGAAAATATTTTTGAAGCTGTTCCATTTTGAATAAATAACCAAATATTCAGTGAAGTAAAACTAAAGCCTGACTTACCCTCATCTTAGGTAAGAACCCAAAAAGAGTCCATTTCTTGCTTAGTCTCAGTAATATCTAAAGGGGTAAAAAAGAAATGGTTTCTAGAAGCGAGACTAAACATATGTAACAGTGCAGTGACTCCGAGTTCTCTGTGAATAAGAACAAAATTTAAACCTTTTTTATGATCAGACAGACAGAAAACATAACTGACAACACCTTCTAGGCAAAAGCCTAAAGCATTGCTCCATTAACAGCGAAGCTAAGACTCTTTCATGTCTACAAGATGATTAGGGACATTATTTCCAGTTAATAATCCAAAATAGAGTTTACATCTCTCTGGTTTTTAGAGACAAGGTTTTATGGGCAGAGGCCTGATGTTTTCCTTAGTATTTCCTGTTGGCTACTTATTATTCTCACTTGAATCCATTAATTAGATTATGATTCTTCACATTGTTTCTAACCA
Source organism: Apaloderma vittatum (assembly GCF_000703405.1). Classification (NCBI taxonomy): domain Eukaryota; kingdom Metazoa; phylum Chordata; class Aves; order Trogoniformes; family Trogonidae; genus Apaloderma; species Apaloderma vittatum. The sequence goes on along the minus strand of NW_009722292.1, from coordinate 30,751 downwards.
TGCACTTTCTTTAACACTTTTAGATATAGTATGGAGCTGGAAAGTCCACTGGATGGAATGAAATGTGAAAAGTCACTATTGTGTTTTGTGAATATTTTGTGGATATTTGTGCACTTGACTGGTTTCTTTTATGTCACGGTTTTCTACAGATAATTCTTGCTCATCTCTCAAAGATGTTAAATGCTTGTATGAAACTTTAGGAGAACCATAACTTTGTTGGTTGCCAATATATTCAAGGCACAATTAATCACCTAAATCTAGGTGTTCAGTGATATTTGAGATGATCAGGCACATTTTCCTAGCTTCTAGCCTCTGCTGGGATAGATATGAACTTTCTGTGGGAACTATATGTCTGCCAACCCTATACAGAAGTACCATGTTCCCAAGCATGTCTTGAATATAACTGAACTGAACTCTTAAAACTTTCAGGATTTTTCTTCACTGGGATCCTGGTGTTCAAAGAAAAAGTTCTTGCTAGCACCGTGTAACTTCTAAAGTGAAAATAATACCCCTGAATGCTCTGGAGGCCTGCAAACAATCTATGTGTTAGACAATGTAAGCTCTGTTCGTCAAATAGTTTTAACTCACTGTAAAAGCCAGAAGAGCCTAACAGACGATAAAGGAGCAGGGGGAAGGGAAAGTCAGATTATTGCCTTCAGTTTATGAACTATCGCAGAACATTTGGGGCTGTCTCCTGGGCAAGAGCATAGTAGGTTTTTTCCTTCCTGATAGCTAGTTCTCCCACTGCTATCAGTTTAGCAATTTTACTGTACAAGATCATGCTTAGAATCTGTGTATTTCTTGGTCAGTGTAGCAAGCATTTTTCTTAAACTGACAAATAGGATAAAGACTTAGACTGAAATTCAAGTTTGCTACAGTTCAATGGAAACTGAGAAATTAATTATGTTGCGTAGAACTAAACCATCTTTAAGTTCTTAATTCCATCACTATTTCATTCTCTTGCATATTTTCAATTTTCATAATTGTTTGATGGCTGAAAGTGATCTCTTTCCCATTGTAGCATATCCAGAGTCCTAGAATGCATCAATACGTGTATGCCCATAAGTGCGTATGCATGGTCACGCGCATGTGATGTCCCTCTTTTGTTGCATGGCTCCCAGTAAAGCAAAAGGATGGTGTGTCGTCTCACGGGTATAAGGAGCTTTAGAAGTTGCAGAATCTGACTTCCAGTCCCTGGTTCTGAGAGATTTATATTCTAATCGTGTCTGTTGTCTCCAGTATATGCATTCAATGAAGTGTGGGATCCTCTGCCTATAAAAATGTAGGAATAGAAGCATACAGTAGATTTTTCCATTTGTTAATAAAGTTCAACAGGCACCTAAGCAGAAAACAAACAATAGTCAGGCTACTTATGTGTAAATATGGTCTTTCTCAGTGACTTCTGTAAGCTCATAAACTTCATTTATCTACACTCAGTAAGATATTTTCAATGAAAGCTTCATTCTGCATGAACCCTTTATAGGCTGTGTTTCCATAGCTGACAAATTCATAATTTCTTTTCTAATTTTAAAAGCATTCAAAACTCCATAAGTTAATCACAGCTTTCTGACTTAAGATAAGGCTTGATGGATACCTTTTTTCCACCAAGTAGTAACAATCCTTTAAAATTCAGTTAACTTACTTTGAATTCACTGAATCATTTCGTTTGTCATAACATAGTCTTTCATAACCTTTTGTGTATAAATAGGGAAAATTAATTGCTTCTGGCAACATCAAAGTGTTGTTTCACTATACATTTAATCATTAGCTTTAAATGCTCCCAAACTAATGTTCCAAGACATTGAGAAGAGGTAACAAGTTCAAAGCAATATGAAACATAAAGCAGGACTCCAGAGTGAGTTGAAAGGATTTTCTTTAAATGCATAAGAGCTTTCAAACCCATTGCACAAAACTTTGTAGAAATTTTGGCCAGAACTAAAAGAAGAGCCTCACTCCCATATTTGAATGAATTACCAGATCTACTAGATACTGTATGCTCCTCTGAACTCGAACAATCCGTCTCTAAGAAATAAAAAGTACGAAAATAAGCTTAATTGGTTCTGATACATGTCAGAAGCTGTGCTTGTGACATATTAATGAAGCTGATGAATGGCACATATTTAACATAAAATCTCACAAAACTTGTAAGTTTCACAGTGTCTTTAATAGCCAGAACTTAAAATACTGAGTTTTCTCTTACATGTTCAGACTTCTTTTGTTTTCCTTTTTATCAAATGTTTAGGTCCGATTGTCTACTTAGACACATGTTTTAGTAAAATTTTTACTTTAAGGGATTTACTTCTCCAAAACACCTTATCAGGCCCCAAATATTCATGTACTTGGATCCCAAGCACTCTGGATGTCTTGGAGACAACGCCTTCTTCCTGGGGAGAGTCACAACAAGGTGTATTGCAGTTTCAAATAATTTAATAATCTTAAGAGACAACAGTGCAACAAAAGTGAGGCATAAGAAAGTACTGTGCACTTACTTTGAGGAGATTTAATGCCTGCTACAATGCCTATTGTAACCATGTTTTTCCTACATGGGATTTGGATCATGACCATGACGTTGTTCCACATTGCCTTCAAACTTTGTCCATAATTGGTAAACTGAGAACAGCATGATCAAGGCTTTTTCTTTTTTTTCCCCCAAGTTCCCATGCAAAATTCCACATGCATGAGTTTCATGCTGAAAACATTTAGTGCTGTTGCAGAAAATGGAAATTTGTGAGTGTGTGTCACTGCCAGCACTTAGCTGAACACAAGTGCACGTTGCAGGCAGCAGATTTTTGTCAGCCTAAAGGCACTTGTGGCACTGCACAGAGTACTGGACCAGGACCTCAGGGAACGGAGCTCCGAGCTTTGCTCTAAGATGGGCTAACATTGTGATCATGAGGACTGTCTGAGCCTCATCTTCTCTAAATAGAAGGTATCACTGCAGACATTTATGTTTCTCAGAGGTTCTTACATGTAGCAATAACTAAAGGATTTTTTGGAAGCGATCCTTAATGAAGTCTGCAAGTTACAGCTGCCTTATAATAAATATGGGCATCTGCAGCATCCAGTTCCTTGGAGGTGTAAAATGATATTCATCAATTCAGACTAACATCCTGAGAAATATATTTCCATAGATTTATTTTTTTAAATGTTAACCTCCACCGGGTTGTCACAATTTATCTTGACTGAAAATGGAGGCTTGCTCACCATCCCAAATACCTTTACTTACAGATGTACAGGAAAAGGATACAACAGCCAGGTACAGGTTTACAGACCCACTACAGTTGGCAACAGCCCTACTCAACTCCATTCATGTATAGCAGCTCAGTTTGTTCCCAGAAAACATGGGAAACTGTTTCCCTGTACAATTCTCCTAAATGCTGCTCACCTTTTGGAAGCTGACACCTGTTTTTTCACTAGGCATCCTTTGAAGGTGCAGAGGAGAAGAAATAATTTGCCCATTGACTTTTAGCTTTTGTGTCTGATACATATTGAATACATGCCTTAAGCCCTTTAAACGTATTATTAATTAAAGAGTAATCAAGAACTAAAGGAGACTCTCTTTCTTTTTTTAGTTCATGTAATTTAAAATCAAGAAATAAATCTAAAACTAAAACATTCTCTATATAAATCTGCAGAATATCATCTGAGATAGACAGCACCACATATGTTTATAGTTGAGAATCTGGCAGCCAGAAGATGTAACAACTGATGGTCAAGATGTTCTGGTTCAGAGTTGGAAAGTAAATAATTCCTGAGAGGAAGGATTCTACAGTTCTGGGCAGCTGATCCGGTAATAAAATAAATAAGCAATAAAATCCACTTCCTGTTTTGAGAGGTCACATTTCATACTGGCAAAATTCTCCTATTAAATTCAATTTCATGCTTCCATAAATAAACCTGGCACCTTTTTAAACACTTTTCCATCTGTTTTACAACTAGAAGTGTATTATTTAATGCACTCTTGGGATTCACACCAATGGGAAAAGGACTACTTGTGAAGAACACAACATTTTAGTTGGAGAGCATACAGAAATATAATCACTAGCTTCCCTAAATTCTCAAACAATTGTAACAGTACTCTGATGTAATCATTTTTATCAGGAAGGAGAAAGAGATTTTTTTTTCTTTTGTGTGTTATTTTTATTCAACATGAAATGGATTTTGAATTAGAACAGGATATCTACTTTATGAAGTTATTTCTCCTCCTTCTTCAAGATATGGAAAATGCTCCTATATCCACTAACAGTTTAAGGAACTAATCAAGTCAGTTAATCCCAGAAACTCTTTTAGTTAGAAGCTATCTTTATTGGCAAAAGAACTATAATGGCAATGTAAGTAGTCATGTTTAATTTTTAGCACCATTTGCACTTATAAATCGCAAATTTTTGTGTGGAAATTCCATTAACTTTTATTTTATATGTGATAATATACATGTATCATATAATAAAATAAATACATGAAATCATTTATCCCATCATCAGCAAGCCAGAGACAGCCAGGTATCTTGAGACATGGCCAAGAGGATTAGGTGCTTGACCGTTCTGTATTTCCATCTAGGAGTACTGCTAAGAAGGACAACTTACAGTTCTCAGAGTTTTCCCAGGTGTCCTTGATCTTGGACTGAGAGGCAGTGGTGGAATAGAGTGAAAGCACTTGAAATGTGTGCCTTTTCATTACTCACTGCTTCTTCTGCTACTATTTCAAGTAAATAATTTAAAAGACATGTGGCTTAGTTGCTTAGTTTTAGTTGTGAACTTAGGGCAGTGAATCTCTTAATCTCCCCAGCACAAAAATAAACACAAGAACATCTACCGAGCCTACAAAGCTCCAGCACATACAACTTCCACTGGGCAAAAAGAGAAACCTTGAGGAGAAAATGTGGGGTTTTTTGCAAGGACATAACAGTTTGTCTCACGAAAGGAAGACAAAAACGTTGGCAGTGATGAAGGAGGAGCCTTGAAGCCACAGCACAAATTAACATCGAATGATTTCCCTCAGGAAGAAGGAAAAATGTGGGGCATGACAAAGGAGAAACTGACTCATCATAGACGAAATTTTGCCTTGTGTTCTTAAGATTGCATTTAGCCTTTGACATACAATAATGCTCACTCTCCTTGAGAAAGCAAACTGAAACAATGGATGCAGTGCTTATGACAAGAGGCAGCAGCTCTGATAGCACCTAAACAAGTCAGACTGAACACTGTGGAACAGATAAAGACTAATAAATTTTTTGTACTCCAGCTAGCCTTGTATCTGTGGCACAGGCAGCTACAGGAAGGGTATACACAGGCAAAGAGCAGTAGGATGAGGACTCAAAGGGGAGCAGCCTGTCTCTTTTACGACTCCCTTTGCCATTACTGCTGCTGCTATCATCACAGCTGTTGGCTGCCACCAGCACAATGGGGACTTGTCCAAAGACAGGCAGTGGTTTGTTAGCTGCAGTTCTTTACTTCTTTCATGGAAAATGAAAAAGGCTTGCCAATCCCATTTCATTACTTTCTTACTTGGGTGCCCATCTGCACACATGCAAACCAAATACTCATATAGTTAGACCCATCCAAAATCCTAACATGAGTGGTGGAGGCAGGCAAGGGTCCTCAGCTCTAACATGTGCTGTGGATATTCTCATCAGTCAAAGGCCCTAATCCATGCACTATGGGCTTTGAACGAGTTTGACCCCTTTTGGTCAGACATCTGTAGAGAGGCCTCTTGAAGTTTCAGATATGATGCATTTCCTTGGCATGCTGGATCCAGATGATTTTCTTATTGCTGCACTGTAGAGAAATTTTACGTTTGTAAGTAATAGTTGGGAAAATTATTTAATACGGCATTTCTGATTTGGCCTCCACATTGTCTTTGTTTCTGGGGCAGATTTACTAGGGGATCAAGGGAACAAGGGGCAACAGTACCCCTTGATTATATCTGCACTCATAAATTAAACAGCTCCAGAGTGCATTCCTGGGGTACTGGAAGTCAGTCAGTCATATATATTGTTAAATTGTTAGCAGAGTCCTTGGCATGGTTTTGACCCAAGCCAATGCACACTCTTCCAATTTCTGGGGAGGTGTAGGAGTTAAGGTTGTTCAGGGAACCCTCTGAAGAGTCACTTTGGATGCCACCACACTGTTCTGGAGGGTAAGAGAGCTCAGCAGCATGGATATGGGCTGTTCCATGCTAGCTGTTTTCATTAGGGAATAACTTTGGAAGTGAATTTAACAGAGTCACATAACCCTTATGATTTCTGCTTTATGCATGGCAGTGTTAGGATCAAGCAGCAAGAGCATTGCTGAGCTTATTTTCCATATATCATCACTGCAGCTGCATCCAGTCGAGAACAGAATGACTTTTAGCTTAAGAACAGGACAAATAGACTTTGGGTTTTTTTGTATTTCCCCTTCCACTCCTACTATTTGGATTTTCATGTTTCCTAAGTGTCACTAGCTGTTTTTAATAGAAAATATGTAAAATTCAAAAGCTTTGGGTACACTTTGTTTCAAAGAAGCAGCTTGGTGCTTTCTAACTGCCTAGAGGCAGCATGCAATTTTGAATTAAATCAGCATCTCCCATCAGCATTTCCTTTTTTGTCATTTAGGGATGAACAAGAGTCCAAAAGTATTTCCTGCATTCACAGCTTGTAACCGCTCCCCAGGGATTCCAAGCACATAAATCTTCCTAGTTTTTCACAAGCAGAAGTTGCCTTGTGGTAATCCAAATAAACAGTTTATTGATTCATATAATTTTCCTGGGTTTTCGTGCTAAATAGAAAAACTGTGCTGGAGTTTTGTATGAGAAGGTGCGTATATATATATACACACACACGCACACATATGTATATGAATATACACATATGTAACAGGATGATAACTATCATGTAGAGATTATCTACTGTGCGGCCACCTGACTGGAAATCTTATATGCACATAAGGTGCTAGTGTACCTGGTTTAAAAGTTTGAACTCGAGTTCAAGAGTGTTTGTTTTCTGCTCCCACTGCTCCTGTTGCAAAGCTGTTCCAGAATCTAACTGCTGCAACAGATAAGAATCTTCTGATTTCCAGACTGTATTTATTCAGGGACCAATTTATACCTTTCTGTTGTTGTGCCAGCATCATTCTTTGATTTAAATCACTGTTCTTTTTCTGTGGTATTTATCTCTCTGATGTATTTATAGAATGCAGTCGTATTACTTCTCGATTTTAATTTGCCAGGTTAACCTAGCTCTCATGACACTTTAAATAAACTCGTTATTCTCTGGTCATACCACTAGTCCTTTTCTGCATCCATCTTTCCTCAGTACGGGTTACCAGAATTGTATGCTAGAGTACATCTAACATCACAGTGTTTTGTAAAATGCCACTAATGCTTACCTACCTCTGCATAATTTTGGCAATAGTGTTGCAAAGAATTCATATGGTGAATCTCTTCACCACCTCAGCAATTTCCAGCTCATAAAGACTTCATATCACTATACTCTTCCCATGCCCCAAAACGTAATATTTATCTTGTTGATTCGCAGCCCTATCCTGCCATTCTCAGTATCACCTAGTTCCTGCATATTCACTGTCTCCAAATTCCGTGCCCCTGGCAGGCTTCAGAGCAGATATTTTGTACAAAAGCCGTTAATATTCCATCTCTAAAATCATCATGAAGCAACAAAGCCATTTTCTCTCAACTCAGAGTTCCTCAGTTCCAGCTGCTCTAGCGCCCGTTCTGGTCAAATCCTAAACAGCTTTGCAGTTCCTCTGCTGATCCTATCTTATTTGGTTTTGCTGTTAATGTCTCAATGGTCATCACATTAAAAGTTTTCACTGATGTCCATAAAGTTTATTTCCTCTTTCTGGAAATTTATTTTTTTTAAAAAAAACAAAAACAGAAAACCCATGATTAGTATATTATGACCTGCCTTAGATATTCTCTTTCAGTAATTGACTTCCATGCTTTCAATAATTCTTTTATTCAAAATTTGTTTTCAAAACCTCAGATTATTAAACTAAAATCTAGGTGGTCTGTAGTTGTTCAGACAATTTTCACACTCCAGCTTCTTTACTCTGTGTGTGATATATCTCCAAACACTAGGCACCAAACAGGCTTTATACATTTATTAAACATACCTGCTGCTCCCCTTGAAATTTTTATTTGCCAATTTGCTCTTGGGATTACATTTATTTTCCACTTTTTACCTCCTGGAGCACATTAGGCGTCTCAAATTGTGCTTCTATCTTGGCTGTTCTGGTTTCCATTCCTAGACTTTCTTGTTCCTCATCCTTGCTTTTTTCCTGATGTTCAAAATCTTAACTTATTTCCTTGAAATCTGAGCTAAAGCATAATTCAGTTTTCAGCCTATACGTGATTTATTCTTAATTTCTATTCTATCCTCACTGCATTCTGGTCCTACTTATTTTTTCCACCCTTGTTCTTTTTATTCACAGGGCTGAAGAATCTTTTGCTATGTGTTTTAATATCCTTTGCAAGGTCTAACTCAGCTTGACTCTTTGTTATTCTCACTTTATCTCCACATTTTTTTGGCCTTAAAGGCAGTTTTCTTTGATGATCAGTCATTTTTTCCCTAATCAGTGTAGGCACTTTGCTTATTTCTAATATCCTTTTTCTTCTTCTTTGTGACTATTCATCTGGTCAGATCTGGAATCACTTCCTGCAAGTTTCCTTTTATTTTCCTCTCTGTGAGACAAGGATTCATGATAAGTTTTGCACCCTTGACTTTAAGGTTTCTTCTACATTCAAGTATCAAATTCAGGTCCAGCTGAGTTAACTGTCTAGTTTCCACTGTTTATCAGAATTTGCCCTTTGGAAATTAAGAATGTAAATGTTTATGATTTAAATCTCCATTCAATTTAAAATCATTATCTTGTTGTATCTCAAGTACAGTGTCATTTTCCATGAGAAAGATCAGTGCATCTCTGAGGTCTTCGATACTTATCAACTTCAAATTTAAGTTCTGTCATCTTGGGTTGAATCAGTGGCTAGCTGGTTAAGAGGTAGGCTACTCACTTGAAGATATTGAGACCTACTGTTTTTTTCTGTGCTTTTAACCTATTATATATGGCTACAATTATGCTTGTAGAGACTGCTCTTTGTCGCTCAGACCGAGCAGGCACAATCTGACCATGTCCATACTTGCCAATCATCTCTCTTTGCTTTCAGAATATGGCGTCCACATCCAAACTCTTTGTTGGGTACTTCTGTGCCCATACAAACTTCTAAACTGAGAACTTCTCCTACCCTGAAAATTACCTCAGGCCAGAACCATGTTGGGCACTGTTTTAAGAATTTAAGACTACAGTGAGCCCATGTCTGACCCGAGCACTCTTTAATTTACAAGGAAGCCAAATCTGCCTGGTCTGCTCAGCACTCAAAGATGATGAATCAGGAAGTAGGAGAAAGATTTCCGCTCCCCAGTTTGCCTTTCAGAAAGACAGCCAAAATGTGAGTTGCCATACTCTTCATTTTTCACTGGACAAGGAGTCAGCGACCTTGAAGAGATGGAAAAGCCATTGCTCTAGGAGGAGTGGTAGACTCTCTAATGTGTTATGGAAAGACCCACCTCAGCAACAGGATCCAGGCTGCTCATGCTTTCTGTTGGATAGGCACTATGTGAGGAAGGAGACAACCACTTTACCAGTGGGTTTATCAGAAGTTTGCTGGGGAATAGAAAGGTTCAAGTGCCTGAGTTCCACTTCAGAATCTAACATAAGATATTCTTCAAGTGGTAAAGGGTGTTTTGATACCCTGAAAATTGAATTCCTGGCTTCTTGGATATGAATTCCAGTTCCTTCAGACTTGCTGGATACATTTAGTAAAAAAAGCACATAAGCATTTTACTCTACTGAAAAAATTACTTAGTTTCAGGTTCTTGCAAAGGAAATCTAGCTTCAATTAATCTGATGTTATACTGCAACATGGAATGGAAACTTCTAAATTCAGTTTGGGTAAAATGATCATCTACCTTAGAAACAGGTAAAAATCTGACAAAATTATTTTTAAAAATCTAAATCAACACTAAAACTCAGTGTAAAACATTACAGCTATACTTTGTCTTTTGACTGAGCAATATAGATGTATTTTTCAGAGAACTTCAATTTATTTAAATTTCACTTTTTTCAGTTGCTTGAGATTTGGGTTTTTTGAATGCAAGAACATGGATTTTGACATACTACATCACATTATGAGTCAAAATATTGCCTGACAGTCTCTGAGAAGACATGAACAATATCTAAAAAATTTTGGAAGATAGACAGGTTATGAACAATGGATAAGCTCAAAGTTTTTTTCCTAAAAGCTAGACACATTTCTATAAACTATTCCATTTGTGAATAATATATTAACTTCACAGAAATAAAGATCACTTTCTGAAATGGGATCTTAACAAAATAAAGACAAAGCTTGCCAGATATTCCATTTGTAATTTATAATTCTGAGAGTTTTCCTCATACCCATTTGCTCAAATGTTTCACATCTACAAGATCATGTATTCTTTGAAAATGGAAAAAATAAAGTTTGAGATTCAAAACATTCAACTGCTGTGATGTCAGATGTAAGCATCTTTAAATTGGGTAAAGAGTATGCATCATCTAGTTAACGAACATATAAAGTAATTAATCAGAAAGAAACAACCCTCTTTCTGAGATGTTATCACCTCTGTGAGAGAAACAGGACTGATATGTTGTGAAATTCTTTTACAGAGAGAATAACTGAACTGTTTTTGCAAATACTGATTAGATCCAGTCTTAGGAAGAATTATTTTTACATAGTTTGCATTGTCTCATATTTTCTTCTAGTAGAAATATTATTTCTACCAATGCAACTTGGACCTAAGAGAATTAATTTGTATCAACCGAGACTTCTGAATTAACAGAGATGCCTTCTTCAAAAAGGGGAAGCAGACACTAGCTTTGATTTAATAACCTGTTCCAGGTTCTGAAGAAATAAGCATTTACGCTTTGCATGTGATCCCTTGACTACAAATTCCCATGCAGGATCAGAACTTTGCAGTAATCTACAAATCTTTTTCATTAAATACCTGATGCCATGGTAATGTGATGTTTGCAGTAGTTTGCAAAGTGATACATTAACTGGTTTACAACCATCTGGAGAGAGAAATGGTTTCTGTAGAAAATAAAAGTCTTAAAAATCAAAACATAAAACAAGAATGTTTTCAGAAGTTTTTTTATTTTAGGGACAATACTGTAGGTTAGTTTTTTTTGTGGTTGCTTTCCATCTGCTCTTAAACTGTTATGTGACATCACTATGACTGTGTTGTGCAATTAGAAAATATTTAAACTCCAGGACTAGATGTGGGTACTAGAAGCAATAACTTTTATGAACTTCTGTGGGATGTACACTGTAATATTTCCCCAAATTAATTTCTGTTTCTATACTAGTAAGTACAGCTGACCTATAGTACTGGAACAAATTCCAGTTTAAAGACTTCTTTTGATGAAGACGCTATACAACAGGCCAAACAATTTCGCCAAAAAAATGTGCCAGTTAGTCACCTCATCCTGTAAAGGAAACATTGAACCTACATATTTTACCTTCTGCTTTTCTTTGAGCATTGTAAAACTTAAAAGGCACAGAGAAAATCAATTTATTTACACTATTCAGGACCTGAGTTTCTGAGAAGTACCTTCTATCTCTTTTTTTTTTTCCTTTACATTTTTTCCTTGTCTTTCCATATACGCTGAAAGGAAGCTGCCACCCGATGAATAGCAATAGTGAAAAAGCCTTTAAAAAGTCTATTTCCTGGTTGGAATGCATTCAGATGAGTGAGAATCCAAAATTAACTGAAGGTATCTGTAAGCTACTCAGAAATTCACAACCAGTGCAAGTCTCAAATCACAGATAATGTGGGGCCCACAGAGGCTTCACACTTTTACAAGACATCCAGCTTCTGAAATATTTGTTAAAGAAACAAAATGGAAAAGAGAGTTATAAGAAGGACTGATGATTTAAAATGCTCCCATAAATTGATCTTCTGAGTTATCATACATGTAAATAACTTTTTCATTGCACTGAATAATTGATAAGGACCGTAAGTGTAGCTGCTTTTCTAATATAAAGGGAGCTGAAATTGCTTTTCAGGTAGTATCTGCAGGCAAACATCCTCTAGCAGTATCTCAGGTACATTTTCAGCCATTTTACTAACATGAGAAACTGCTGTCCAAGATTCAGAATCTTTCTCAAACAGGTCATGGAAATTGTAAGCTCCACTTTGACAGCAACCAGAAAATAAGCATAATCAGAGAGGAGAAGGAAGGGTATATAATGTCCTCTCTGAGGCAATACAGCACTTGAGTATTAAATTCTCATCAGACAGCTGATGAATTTTAAAAGTTTTCTGTTTTTCTAGACATGTGTCTTTCCTGGCTGGTATTCTCCTCAAGAATTGTGCATGTTGCTTCTGGGAATGGCACCACAGCTGGTCTTGCTCTAACAATATCCCTCCCTTGAAACAAGTTTACTTTCCTGATCATTTTTAATAAACTATTTTCTCCCCTCTCCCTCTTGAGTTCTTTCTCTTCTGTGTTAGTTTTTCTAATCTCTCTCCATATCTTGCTTGACTACTCTCATATCTTTCCACTCTTATTTCTCTCATTTAATAATTTGTGTTTCTCTACAGGTTAGCTTTTCTCTCTACATCATTCATCATATCAAATCCTCCTCTTCATTTCTGATAACCTTGATATATCAATCATCTGCTTCCTTCAGTTTCCCCAGCTGTTCTAAGCCACCTATAATGTTTCCTAATACTGTTCATTGTCATCCTTAGGACCTCATTTTTTCCAGCAGCCTGGAAATCTTATGTTTTCTATTTGTCTCTGATCTGAGTGTTATTTAACTTGTCACTGCAACAAGAGTAAGGCTTTTCTCTGCAAAAGTTGCTTGGCTTTAGATAATCTCATTTGATGTTTCTCAATTACAAGCTTTTTAATGGTTACTGCTGTGATATCAGTGATTTGATGATTGGCACAACATAGAGCTTTTTAAATTAAAAGGAGCTGTGCAAACAAACATAGCCTTTTCACTTCTACCTCAAGACGAAGTATATCTTTTGTACTATGTTACCTAGTTCCTATTTTTTAACTGTGCTGAATTGAATGGGTACTTTTAAAATATTATACTAATATGATTTAATTCCATTCTGCAATAGCTTTAAGTGTTACAGATCGATTCTTGCTTTTTTTTTTGTCTTTACATTCACATGAAGCATTGTCAGTAGAGTTTTCCCCTTACTTGTGGCGTATACACAAAACTTTACTTTTACTACTTCCTCTTTAATCACCAATGCTTAATTTTGCCAACATGTTCTTGTAAATTGCGAAAGGTGGGAGAAAAAGTGAAGTAGTTTTCTCATTGGCACTGCTATGGTTCACATATTTCTTATGTGGTATTGGAATGTCTCTAAAGAAGAGAGTCAGACTATGAATCAGAAGAGGCAGCCATCATGTACTTATATTTTCCAAAAATCATGTGGCAAAGCAACAATGAGAACGGGAATAACACCGTGCCTTGGAATTATGAGCCACGTCTGTCCTTCGACAATGGCATCATGATGGGACGATGTGATCTTTTACAATAGAGCACAGATCAAGAGGTATAATTCTCAACAAACCGACTGAACATATATTTCTTTTTTCTTGTTCCCATCATTACTTCTTATAGTTTGTCATGAGGCAAAAGACATTTCTATTAAGCATGCATTCCTCAGCATCGTTAGCTTCTTATCAAGCTGTGGCGGTGCATATTAGGGGTTTTTTAATATCAATGGAGATCTGAGTGAGGCCCATTTCCGTAGACATTTTATGCTGAATATTCTTAGTCTATTCATTTGTAAAATTTCCAATAAAATTGTAGAAGGGGGCTTAAGAACTCTCAGGTGACTCCATGGATATTTGCTCTAGTGCCTTGAAAAAACGCAACAAGGTGTCTTTTGGACTTTTGGGATGCAAAAGTAATTTCTGGAGATAGTTTTTTGACCTTCAGGATTGTCATACCTGAAAGGAATTCAGAATGTAGCTGGTTTTCACGAGATTTTTCAAACCTTTTCCTAATCATTCCTTCCCTGTAAGGGCACAATTTTATCAAAATATCTTTGTCTTTCCTAAAAATCAATGTAAGTTAGTCTTTTTCATCAACAGGTCAGATTTTGCTTTACTTCGGTGTATTTGGCAGAAACAGCACTTCATTACTGGACTTCATTTATTTAGAAAACATGTAGTCATTCCATATGAGATGTGAGATTCTCTAAATTGCATGGATTATCATACTTTTACATTAAATTTTGTGACCTCTGAGGGTTTTCTAAAAGTTATATTCATTGCACATGTCTCCTCTGTCCCTTAATTAGAACTACTGATTTGTTTTCCTTAGCTCATGTACTATACTTACTTGAGGAGAAGCATCTTTGTCTCACCTTTCACCCTGAAGTTGCTCTGTTTTGAATGGAAGTCAGAAATGGAGTAATTCTGTTGCCTAGGGTTTGGAGCATACATATAGAACAAGTGTGTGAAGAAAAATGTAAAAAAGTGCTCCTAATCAATATTTGAACCCACATTGTCATAGCTGAGGTGCTGTGACCTTCCCATCATCAGTATTTGGGTGCACTCTCTACAATCCACGTTGTAAAAGTCATTTGAATTACTTCAGGAAATCAGGGACTTAACCACTTTTAAAGCATTGGGTTGGTTTTTTATGTTTTTTTTTTTTTCTGTCCAGAGTAGTCACTAATTGATTCAGCTAATGAACTGGTTCCTGAACTTTCAGATCAACCAGAACAACTTTAGCTGCAGACAAAATTCTTACATACACACAAAAATTGCTCAGCTTTTCATGTTCCTTGAATAGATCAAATAACAGGGAGCAGGAGTAGATGGGAGAGTATTTGACTGCAGCAGCCTCTGCACAGCTATACCACAGGCTTTGTCCAGAACAGACTATGTTTGCTTTGTTATGTGCTCATGAGGTTGTGCCATGGGAAGGAAGATGTAGAAGAGACTTGCTAAAGGAATGACTTGAGAACAATCCTGGGGAGCAGAAGGCAACATGTAAAAAATCATCCAAAATGAGTAGGCACAGGCATAATCAAATGACGCAATGGTCTGCCTGAAAAGTTTAGCAGTAAATGGAAGATAGGCCAGCAAGGACCTTCAAAATAAATAAAAATCGATGTAACTGAAAACCAGTGAATGGCAGGATGTAAAGAGAGGAACACAAGCAACAAGCAACTAGTGTTTGCAGAAACTGTCTGAACAGCAAGATTTTCACGCTTTGAAGAAGAATTAATTTTTGAACTAAGGTGCAAGATACTGGGAGGAAAACAAACAAACAAAAATACCCAACCATTTTGACTAAGCTAGCTCAAAATTAAAATCTAGTTTGAGAGAAACCTGAAGTATTTTATGCCCATGTTGTTAAAGTTCAGAAAAGCTCTAAGCAACTGGAAATAGTATTATACTGTAGAAGATTCTTGGCAATCTTGTCTCTAGGTATTGCTAACTGTGTAACTTGTAATATACCTTTTTGGCAGGGACATATTGAATGTACATAAAAAGGTTAAAATGATATTAAAAATAGCACAGAGAATTAGAGAAAAATATGGCTGACAGACGGTATCTAACATGTACAAAAGGTTTCCACAGAGACATATGTCATGAGCTGTTCATATTGAAGAGGCAAATTCACTAGCCTTCTAATTATTTTAGCATTAGAATTGCTTTTATGCTAGCCAAGTGAAAGGACCCTGTAATGGTACAGGGTAGGATAATAAAAGAAGAATGTTTAACCTTCCCTTCAAAGTCTTTTAGCCAGATCCTCTCCTAGCAAAACTCAATTGGCTCCAGAAGGGCTGCACCAGAGAGAGATTCATTCCAGTTTGACTTTTGCAACGTGAAGTTCAGCTCGCCCATTCTTCTGCTCTTTCATTTAACGTGTAGAATAATGACAGGCAGCAGACTGCCCTTCTGCAGAGGAAGGACGATTCCCCAGCACCCACGGCTGGGTCCGAGCCTCCCAGGGACTGTCGTACAGAGAAGATTCATCCACCTGCTGCCGTCTCCCTGCTGGCAGCAGACTCCGGTTTTGTTCCCCGTCAGCATCCTGCCCTGCTGCGTGTGAGGCTCCCTGGTAACATCTGTCATTACCAGAGTTGTGAAACACGGCAGTCTCCCTGCCGATTGTATTGTTTTCTTCTGCCATTAAAGAACAGTCAAAATCCATTTTTTAAAAAATATTTCACAACTTCTGTAATTGCAGCGCAACTCCAACTACCTCATGAGTCTGGCAGACAACCAGTTCATATTAAATCCTGCTTTAAACAGCCAGGGGTAGAGATGGAGCTTCCTTTGTGTGGGATATACAGCTATACCCAGATGCTGGCTTAAGAAATTCCAGTTCCTTACAAAACAGATCAAACTGGAGTATATCAAGGAGGGATTTTAAGAGCATAAATAAAATTTTTCAGCTTTTCTAAGATTCATAACTACATAGAATTTTAATACTTTAAGAATTGTCTTATCACAGACACCTGAAAACTCTCTATGTGTTTTCCTGATAACTCTAATATGAAAATATAAAATAATTATTTTCAGCAATGATTTTCCATCAAGCATTTTTCTGGATTTTCTTTAAGTGGAAGAACACTGAAAAAAAGATCCTTCTTCTCAGTTTTGGGAACAGATTTTTTTTTTTTTATTCTTGAGGCTTTAGTTTGTCAGGAAGAAACATGGAAATCTGAGAAAATGCATATATTCTTTCTGAAGTTTTGGCATGGGGAAAGAGCATAATTTATTATTAGCTGTTATTTGCATGAAAATGTGTTAGTAATCACTTGAAACATAGGAAACTTGTCACCTTTCTCTAAAGTAAATCATTATATTGGGACATAAATGGGGGTGTTACTTTTTTATTACTCTTTTCAGGAGATGTTATAATTCACACAAGTTCATTTAAAGGAAGACTTTTTCTTTTATAATTTTTTGCTTATATTCTTATTGCAGATCTTTGTAAAGCTGTCCTTAAACATTTTAGATGTAACCATTCAAATATTCATCTGAGACCACGTCTACTTTGTTTTGGGGTAGACCCAAGACCTTTGAAAGAGTTCAGTGAACACGGGCAGTGAATGTGGATGCCTAGAATCCCAGGCCACCAAACAGCAGAAAAGTCTTACTCTTTCTAGATTTCATAATTACATATTCACATCTTCCACATTTCTCTAGTTCTAATCTTCTGGAGTCTGCTAAACAACCTCAAACAAGGGGAATTATTCTGCGACAATATAAATATTCATTAGTTTTCTAGTTTTTAAACTAAATTTCCACCAGATGTCAGCAATGCACTCTCTAAACACAAGCTGTCCAAGGCCTCAAGCTTTCCCAGTGTTACAGAAATCGTGTAGCATAGTACACAATATTTAAGCAACCAGGGAAAAACAGAAGGACCATCATTGCTTCTGAAGAGACTTACGGCATTACTAATCTTGTCCAGCTAATAATGTGATTCTTAACTTAGTTTCTTCGGGAAAGGGAGCTTTATTACATATTGGACCACTAACATGGCATTGATTTTTTTCTCACAATTTCTGTATCATACTGACTTTCTTATTTCTGTGCCTGTTTTCCTAGAGTATGGATAATAGTAGTAGTTAGTTTTATTTTGTTTTATTGTGAAACTCCAAAGGAAAAAAAAAACAACAAAAGAAATAATGATTGTATGCTGTAGAGTTTATTTACCTGAAAATGTTAGGGCAAAAGAGAAGTAGACTACACTGTTGGGAGTGGTAGAAGCACCGGGGTCAGTAGTAGATCTTCCTGGCTGCTTCTTCACCAGGAATTCAGGCATCTAGCTATAACATCCAAACCAAATACAGAACATTGGCGGGCTCCGGTTTGGTTTCATAGGGATAGCTTTGCTATTACTTATTAACTTAAACCTCTTAAAGCTCACTCAGACACAACAACAAAAAGCTGAAGAATGACCTCTACTAAGGCAGTAACGCATCTGTGGTGCCAAAGCAGACACAACAGTTTTTACACTATAAAGTCCCTGGCACTCACAGGTTTTTTTTCTTTTCCAGTGGTTTATAGAAATGTTTCACAAATTCTTTGGAACAGCGTTTATCTGTCAGAAACTGAACTTTCAGATCTGGCCAAAACTGCGTAGAAAAGATTCCTCATGTCAGGGATAAAATTTCTGGTTAAAACCACAAAAAAGCAAGCCCCATTCTGAGTGAGAAGGGAAGCCTGGGAATTCATTTAGTTCATGATCAGCCTGACTCACAGTGGACTTTTAACAGACCAGGGGAGTCTCCTGACTGCCGGACCAGAGATTAAGATCTGGAATCGTAAAAACAATTGAGTATCAGGCTTCAGGAGAATGAGACATCAGATTATCTTTTTGTCTTGAGCTTTAGAGTCTTTCTCTGGATCAATGGATTATAAATATACAAAGTGAAGCAGCTATATCAAGGGAAAAAAAAATATATTCTTGCAAAAAGCTATAATTAGGTCTTATCACCAGGAAGCAGAGGGTATAGGTGAATTCTCTGATCACTAAGAAAATAAGAGTAGAATTGTTCTCTCTTTTTCCATTAAACCTCAAAAGCTATTGGATTTATGTCAATGCACAACTGAAAAAAAACATGTTGAACGCTACGGGAAAACTGATTTTTTTGTCCAATTCTAATTATAGGTCTGGTTGGTAGCACTTCATTTTATTCAGGTCATCTGATAGGTGCTGTTATACAACATAGTTTTCAGCTGCTTATAACTTTGCCAGAACATTAACCATTTGCACCGAACTTTTTCATTACTTTGTCTGCCTCAGGCTGATTTTTCAGGAACTGCTAATCAAATGATTTAAGACTTTTGGAGTGTGAGTTGGGGCCAAAATCATGAAATGCATGGTGTTTTTAATGTTAATAACTCCTGCTCATTGCTTTGTTTAAGTAGCATTTGCCTCCTTGTGCTCTGTGCATCAGAACTGAGAACTAGCAGAGCTTCATGTGCATTTGTGCATCTGTGCAGTGCTTGCTGAGCTCTGGAGATCAATTCACAATTTTACAAATTATGAACTCTTGGAATAACAAAATAACAACAACAACAAAATCAGTTCATAATTCTCAGTATCTTTAATTTTAGCACCCAGGATGTCCAGAGAATCTATACTTACCAGTCAGGCTTGAACATTTCAGCGTGTACTGACAGGAGGCAACCTACAAACAACTAATTAGAAAGACACTGGTATATGTCAATGAAAATCACTTCACCACTCTGTTTTCTTGCCCAGCAAGAAAGAGAAAACTGAATTCTACTTTCTCCCTCACCTCCCATCGTCATTGCTGCTTCCAGATGGGGCACCAACGTCCAAAAGTAGAACAGCCATGTTAAGCTCATCAAAGACAGTCAGGCAGAGCAGAAGGAAGAGCTTTCAGATGTGTGATTTTTGAATCACGAGAAAATAAGTACCAGAATAAGGTGGTGGCAGGTGAATATGAAAAAAATTAAACTGAGGAAATTGGGATGAGTTGTTTTGAACTGTGACTGAAACTGATATAGTGAAAAGACTGAAATATGACAAAGGCCTTTTAGCAAGGCCTCTTGTGACAGCACCAGGGGTAACGGTTTTAAGCTAAAAGCAGGTAGATTTAGACTGGATATGAGGAAGAAATTTTTTACAATGACTGTATTGAAACACTGGAACAGGTTGCCCTGAGAGGTGATGGAGGCCACATTCCTGGAAACATTGAAGGTCAAGTTGGATGGGGCTCTGAGCAATCTGGTCTGTTTAAAGATGCCCCCATCCACTGCAGGGGGGTTGGACTAGGTGATCTCCAAAGGTCCTTTCCATCTCAATGGATTGTATGATTCTATGATTCTATGAATTGGAAACGGACCTGCAAGACACAGGTAGTTGGGAAAAATCAAAGATTAAAGAAAGGATTGGGAAAGCAGAGAGGCAGTTACAGACCAGAAAATGACAAACTAAGCTTGAGTCTTCAAAGACTTTTCTACAGGAGAAACCTGGGTTTTACCAGGCAGGAAAATAAAGGGGGGAAGCAGTGACTTGAGTAGATAGGTTCATTCTACAATGTGTTGGGCCTGGTGTTGCCTGAGTTGAGTCTGAAGGGAGAGATGAGCAGACCCAGAGTTCATCCTTTAATGGAGTCAA
This sequence comes from Apaloderma vittatum, assembly GCF_000703405.1. Lineage (NCBI taxonomy): Eukaryota > Metazoa > Chordata > Aves > Trogoniformes > Trogonidae > Apaloderma > Apaloderma vittatum. The sequence goes on along the minus strand of NW_009722292.1, from coordinate 10,570 downwards.
GGCAGAACCAGGGCAGGCTCATTCTGTCAGTATCAATGCAGCAGTATGGGTGTCACAGCTCAATTCTCAGAATTTGCCAGTGTTCCAATTTAGTAAAAAAGAGGAACACAGTTACTGATCAAAGAGGGCAAAAATAGTTTTCCCTAGCATCACTGGACCTGAGAGCAGAGACAGGGGAAAATTTACCTCTGGAAGAAAATGTTCAATTGATTTCACAAGTCCACTCTGTGAAAATTCATTCCATTCAGTATGCATCTTTCAATGTCTAAAAAAATGTGGAGAACTCAGCAAAAAATACCTTAATTAATTACACAGTACTTGTCTGTGCCCAGAACAGGCCTGACACTGAATGAAGAAGTTTTCTGAGAAAAACTAGCATTAGCCATGTCATTAAAGACCTTCTTATGATGTGTACAAACATGACTGAGAGCAGGCTAGGAAAACAGTCTGAATTTGGTCTTTCACCAGTTTTTGAACACAGTTTTCTTTAACTTGTTTGTGTTTAATATGCATTAGTGGAGATAGATTTATTCAAGCTCTTAAAAATAAACTGTATAAATTCAGGCTACTGTACCCAAGTCCAAACCCTGACTCAGTTTTAGTTTTCTCCCTACTCAGTCAAATCTCTCTCTAACTTTAGTAGGATTAGACTGGGTAAGGATTTAGCAAAACTCATCAACGGCTTCATGATTTGGCTCAGAGCACAGTGAAAAATGAACTCTTTAAAAGGACTGTCATGGAACTCACATAAATTTACCAAGTCAAAGTACGGAATATTCAATGATTCATGGCAGTGTGTTTTTTATTAGAGCTTCTCTGAAACACAGCGGGCTTGCTTAGCAAGGGTTCACGCAAACATTTTCTTTGGTTTCGAGCTGCAAAGGTTCACACGCTCCAAGTTTCACTTTAAGTTTTGGGTCTGAGTCTTGGAAATGCCCTACTTTCACTCATTTTTTGTATCCAAACCATAGTAAAATAAATCTGGCATGAATGTGAACAAAATTTAGGCTGGCTAAAGGCCACCCAAAGCTGTGAATGCAGTTTAGAGGCTTAGTGTGCTAAATGGCTTTTTGTTGTTCTTCACCATGGCGCTGACATCATGTTCATATTCAGCTTCCTTCTCCTAACGTGTCCCAGATTGCATGGCACCTTTGTGAAACTGCAAATTATGATAATACTAATGTCTCCTTGCTATGTTAGGAGTTGTCCATAAGTAGGGGGCCGGTTAGCTCACTCAGTTAGAGCGTGGTGCTGATAACACTAATGTCGTGGGTTCGATTCCCATTTGGTCCCCATGTGTTGCCCTATCTAGTTGAGAAGTGTCCCTGCTCATGACAGGGAGGTTGGATTAAATGATCTCTAAGCACCCTTCCAGCCTAAGCCATTCTATGATTCTCTGATTTAAGAAGTGATCTTACTGCCCATCCTTGAGTTCCCAGATAAAACATATTTTATCTATATCCCTGTCGGGTATCTTGTATATTATTGCTTATTAAGCTACTCGGTGTCATTTCACCTCTTCCTTTTTCTCTTTTACATGCATTTGTTATTATTCTTGTTCCCTAGTGTCGTGGGTTGGGGCGGGGCCGGCCTCTAACACAGACAGACGCTCTCTAACCCCCTCTTCCCCCCCCCAAAATGGGAAGGAAAAGGGAATGAAGGAGAGAGACTTTCGGGTTAGAGAAGAAAAAAACTACTACAGCTTTAATGAAACAATAATAATAGAAAATAATAGTGGAATGATAAAAGTGAAGAGCTATATACAACTATAGATAATAGCCCGATATCAAACCTAACTCCCTCCCCAGAATACCAATCACCACTGATGCTGCAGAGCAGGAGGCACTGGGAAAAACCCAGGCTCAGCGGCAGCGGCGGGGAGATGGATACAGGGAGCTGGATTTGGGAACTCAGGATCCGAATCAAAAGCAAGAGATCAGACAGAGTCCTCTCTGGACGCCGGCCATTGCAGAAGAGGGCAAAGAAGGGGAGAAACTCTCCTGATCACTCAATTTATACTTAATATGACGTATATGGGATGGAATACTCTCGTTGGTCACCTGTCCTATTACCCCCCGGACATGCAACCTTTTACTTCCTTGTGACCCCCCTTTACTAGCCAGCACCTCCAGCGTGGCACACAGAGCCAACAGTGGCCTTGGTCACTATGGGAATAAGTATAAGCAAGAGCCTGTCTGCATACCAGTCCCAGGCAGTAACTGTAAACATCAGGTGTTATCACTGCTAGTAGCAGGCACTGTCTATGAAAACATGCTGCTAACTTCAGAAAGTGCAGCCTTTTAGAAGAAACTAAAACTGAAAAGTAAAAATCCCTAAATAGGACTGGGTTTTAGCTGAAACCCAGGACACCTAGTCTCTAGAAGTGGACACTCTGGAGGCTTTTTTATTCCAGCACTGTGTAACTAATTATTAAGGCTCTTTATATTTTTTTCTGTGAATTAAAGTTTTCACTTCCTTGCTCCTACTGTTTTCCTCTCTTCTCAGATATGCTTTTCAATCTGATCTTGATGAATGCTCATATCCTGCTGTGCTTTCACCTCTCCACCTCTCCAGGAGAGCCAGGGAAACTTAAACTGACTTGGGGATGGTTACGATTTGATTGGAAAGACTTTTAAACAATTATAGACATAGTGAAGACATTCATTGATGTTTGCTGGAAGAAGAACAGTATCAATATGACTTGAAGAATGAGAGAAATGTCATAAATACTTGCCAACAAAGATGAGCTAGGCTGGATAGCAATATAAGCTGACTGAACTTTATAGAAGGAAACACTTATTTTAGACATCAGTCTGCCATTAACACTCAGTTTAGAACCAACTGAATATACTTGCACTGTGATCCGTAATTTTGAGCATACAGACACCTGTTTCAGAAAAAAATGGATATTTTAGAAGAATTTCAGGCTAAACTTACTTTAATCTCAAGGTAGAAAATGATGCTTAATAAATTTGAAAGTAATTTCTTTTATCAACAGAAGAGGGAGATACAGAAGGAAGACTAAGTGGTAAAATGTTTTAGAATAATGCTAGTGATGAGGATAAAATTTGCCCTACTAACTTGGATGCCAACTTGTCCTTTCTCACAGTCAGGACAGAACAGAGAGGAATTATATCTCTTTTTTTTTCCTATATTTTTTTTCTCTATTTTCTATCTACCTAGCCTCACTGTTCTTGCAGTGTTCAAACCATAACTGACCAGCCCTTTACCAATGCAACAGTCATTGCATTTGCCAGATGATCTCTGGGCTGGTCTAGTGCTTGTAGATACATTTATTTTCTGAAATAGGGAGTGGGTTTTTTTCTCTTTCCCCAAAAGGAGTCAGAAAAGCACAGAGTACCATGCCATCTCTCATTGCAAGATATAATCAAAAGCTTGATTTATTTGTCCCATGCATGATCTGCTGCTACCTGAGTTGGTTTGGCCATCCAGATGCCATCTTAGAGGGTTTCCTTAGTTCTCAGGTCATAATAGCCAGCTCCACAGGGACATCTCCAATATCCCTCAGGAAATAAAATGTCAGTAGACACATGCACTTAAACCACTTCCACCCTTGATCTATGGTTACAATGTTTTTCATTGTCTATTCAAAGGAAATGGGCAAGAATATTGAATAGGCAAGAACGAGTAAGTGGAATTGCTTGCCACACTTAGGCTAACAGGAACATAAGTAGATAAGATCCGAAGGCTGAAACATCATAGAATGGTTTGGGTTGGAAAGGATCTCAAAGATCATCTATTCTGAATCCCTTCTGCCATAGATAGGGACACCTCCCACTAGATCTGGTTGCTCAGAGCCCAGTCCAACCTGGCCTCTAACACTTCCAGGAAGAAAATATGTTAGTGCGGAAAGTGTTATTATTATGAGAAAGACTCAAGGATTAGTGAACCCATACAACAGTGAACGAAATAAATAACATTTACGAAGTGTAGGTAAAAAATATTTCAAAGCTAATGAAGCACTTACGGGCAGGTTTTACTACAGGTAAATGAAATTTCTAAGTGCTTGAAGCTAAGGCCTAACTGAGCAGAAGTTTTAGATATGAACAGAATAAACTACACAAGACTGCAGTAAGAAAGAAACACTGAAGAGAGGGATTTGTCCAAAATATTGAATCTTCCCTTAACAGCTCTTGTTGTATGTGTTTTGTAAATGCCTGTGTAAGGCTCCTTCATTCTTTGAGTATGGTTAAGCTGATAGAAATCACCAACACAGCCTGTTTAGCGAAGAACCTGCTTGTGAGGAGAGAGACCTGGCCTGAAAGTTTCATGTCTTTTCTCTTCACATGGGATTACATGAGAAAGTGGATGAAGATATAGGACCTGTGTGTTAATATTGTTGCAGCTGAAAACGCCAGGCTCTGCAGAACAGAGATACTGCAGGAGTGACTCTGACTGTGTGTTCAGTAGCAAAGCTATGGACTCCAAATCCAAAGAATATGCTCTATCTTTAAGCTTAAGTAGAAAATATTTATAATAGAATATACCAAAGCCAGTACTCCCCCTTAGAGGAACAAGAACCCATCATTGTGTTACCAAGTCAAGTTTTCCTTGTTTGTATTTTCTATTTATCCCAAGAAGCCTTTGGGTTATTTAATGTGTGTTGGTACAAATTCTGCAAAAAAGGGTAAAAAAACCCACCACAGGATCTGCTATAGCTTAGTGGTTTGGGCATTCATGGCATAAGGATAAGTATTTGAGCCCCAACAACCTGAGAAGAACACTATGTCTAGTTTTCCTGCTTCCTCTCTGCACAGCCTCACCCTGAGGTACGATACCAAACCTCAGTCTTAATTTTCAGATGGCTGTGCTGTGCCTTGTATTCAGTATTGTAATTTTGTTGTAAGATTTTGCTTTTAAGCTTCTTGGCCTAATTTTTGAATTCAAAATGGTTTATTCAAAATGGTTTTATGAAAGAACTAAATGCTGAGTTACTCATCTCAATCAAGACAGTGTCAACTCTGAAAATACCAGTGGTAGAAATACATGTGCCTGAGTGGCTACTGGCTGAAAGAAAGACATCGGAGTGCCTACACTATACTACATGAAGATTTTTTCACACTCTTTGGTTTAGGCTTCTAATTCCCATATAAAATGTTCTTTGAGTTCCTATATTTCTTTGTTCACTGAGTTACAAGTTCAATTGTATCAGAGAACTTCATAATCTCACAGCATCACTGTGAAGTTGAGAAAAACTATATTATTAATTTAAGTGATGGGAGATTAAAACACAGATAATTTAACCAGCTTGAACAAAATCATGGAAAGAGCCTGTGGCAGTGCAGGCAATTGAGCCTCAGTTTCTCATACCTACCCTCCAAAAAATATTTAGTTTCTCCTAAAGTGTATAGATAAGTGTTTAGAAGCAAAAAGAAATAATGTCTGATACAATAAAAAGGCCTGAGAAGGGAGAATATGTGAAAAAGAATAATTTGGTTAAATGAATGGGCAGGATAAGTGGTAAAATGGAAGCCTGTATGTGGACTGAAGGTGGCCTCTGGGTCTGTGTCCTTTGCCTTCAGAAGTCTCCAGTTTAACATGTAAATTGGCTCCAGGATTGAAGAAAACAAATGTTAGTGCCAGCTTTTGTTCAATATAATGTATTCCATCTGCTTTATAAGAAACTAAATAACTTTCTGGACCATCCCAGGTACAACACCATGTAATATATAGTCATAAATCATTCAAAAAGACAGTAATAAAATGTAGCTGAGAGCTCAAAATTTTTACAGAAAGCCACCATATTGTTGTACTACAGACCAGAGAGTTGCTGTCACATCTTAAAAATTCTGATTGAAAAGAACCAGTCTGGATTTGTCCCAGCTGCCTGAGGAATGTGTGTTGTCATTCTGGCTCCATGGATTGTCAGTAAAATACACACTTAATCCCCAGATTCAAATAGGCAACATGAAAGAACTGTTGCCAGGAGATTCCCATTGAGCTCCACTGATTAGATATGGCACCTAAAATGACAATGATTTAAACCTGGGTGAACTGGGACGGTGCCTCAATCTGAAGTGAATCTCCTGCCTCCAATAAGGGTGTTGCAGGGCCCAGTGCCAGCAGTCTCCGTGGTCACTTCATTGCAACTCCCTGCACCTCTGGCACTCTCCCATTTACTAATAGATGAAGCAGAGCAAAGGCAGAGTAACAAATGAGTAACAAGAAGAAAAGCCTTCCAGTTCCCAATGGGTCCACTCATACATTAGATGAGCATCCAATTCTGAAGCGAACATGGACTTTGTGTTCTTCTTCATACACATGGTAATGTTGCAATAGGCTTCACTTTTTACCAGCTATCCCTTTGTCAAAAACATTGTTCAGAAACTCTAACAACAATCCACTTGGCTCATTCGAGGTTCTTTTCCTGAGTTTGAACAGGCTTAACTCAAGAGAATAAGGCAAAAAAAATGAACCCAAAGTTTTAACCCATTTCCTTGCAAGTATCTCTTTCCAGTTCCATCTACAGATCAGTTATGAAAACAAGTAGTTCCTTTTACTTATGAGCTAACTGGTGTAACTACCTGCAGATGCAATCCCAAGACATCTGCTTCCACGACTTCTCTCAAAACCTAAGGCAAAAAAAGTCCCAACTGTATGCATGGGGGGGGGGGGGAGCCCCCAGCCAGTCTGTTCTCCATCAGAGAGATGTCTGAAATGAAGACTCAAATGCTGATGTAGAACTGATTTATTCATCCTTATCCCTTTCTTCCCACAAACGGGTGGTAGCTTGATTGGTGCATAGTCAGAGTCCCAGTCTTCCTGTTTGCACATTGCTGTCTTTGCAGATGATAGGAGAAGCATGCAAAATGAAGACAGTAATTAATCTCAGCTACCCTGTCTCATACAGGTGGGAATATTCTCCATTTGTACTGAAGTGCTATTCAAATGTCAGAGACAAAAGTAGATCCTTCTTATTCTACATTCTTGACAAAATAGAGCAGGTGAGAAACATCTTTTTGTTTTGCCACAAAATATTAATGTCTCTGTAGAAAATAGAAAAAAAAACAACTAACTTTTTTTTTTTCCTGGAGGTGTCAAAAACCTGGAAAAAAAGCACAAAAATATAAAGCAAAAGAATTTTTTTAATCCCTCAAAATTCTCAAGCAATCTTATTTATATACACACAAGCATGGATACACATATTCTTTAGGGTGAAAACGTAGGGTTTTTTACTTAAAAGTACTGAGATAATTCTGACTGATTCTTGAAGCTACTCTGAAAAAAAAGACTTACTCTAAATGGAAAAGAACAGCCGTCTTCTGCTGTTGAGTAAGTAGAGGTGGATGGAGTTGCCATTTGTTTAATAGGATGGTAGCATTTTCCTCAGGTAACTTGCAGCACATTTTAGATGACCACTTCACCCATTTGTAGGAAGGAAGGGGTAAAGGGCGAATAAATCAGGTCCACATCTAGCATATGAGTCTTTGGTTTTAGTCTCTCTGATGGAGAACAGGCTGTCTAGTGTCTTTCCTCCCATGACACTTGAACACAGTTGTTTTCTTTTGCTTTCACACCGAGAAGTAATCTTGAAGTAGATGGGTATCGATAACCTTCACCTTTCTTGTACATCTGTCCCATAAGTTTATAACATAGGACAATGTTACTCTTCTACTGTTGTTTTCACAGGAAGATAAAGAACACCATACTGCTAGTGTGGGATTGGCCATACTGAGGATAACAACACATAAGCAGCTTTGTAGGAAAGGTATTTTTTGATCCTGTGAATTTCTTTTGAGATTTCACCATTTTCCTGGTCTCAGTATAAAATGGAGTAGTTTTGAATGTTTGCATAAAATCTAAGTACTCCCTGAAAGGCACCTTGCACACAAGCAGCTAAGTAGAATTCTAGTTCGGGTCTTTGTGTTGCTGTTTTCTTACACCTCACCGGTAGTCACCGTGCTACTCACTTTTCTAATGACAGAAATTACTCATGTCTTCTTTACTTCCTTGGTCCTGTTGGCCACACTACTTCTGATACAGGCCAGGACGCTATTGGCTGTCTTGGCCACCTGGACATGCTGATGACTCATGTTCAGTCGGCTGCCCACCAGCACCCCCAGGTCATTTTCGGCCTGGCAGCTTTTCAGTCACTTTTCCCCAAGCCTGTAGCGCTGCATGTAGTTGTTGTGACTCAAGTGCAGGACCGAGCATTTGGGCTTGTTGAATCTCCTACAAGTGGCCTCGGCCCATCAATTCAGCCTGTCCAGATTCCTCTGTAGAGCCTTCCTTACCTCAAGCAGATCAACACTCCAACACAGCTTCATGTCTACTGCAAAGTTATTGAGGGTGCATTCAATCCCTTCATTCAGATAATTGACAAAAATATTAAACGGAACTGGCCCCAGTTCCAAGTCCTGGGGAACACCACTTGTGGCTGGCTATCAACTGGTTTTAACTCCATTCACTATCATTCTTTTGGGTCCAGTCATCAGTTGTCTTAGCATGTGAACCTGGTATTATGGCATTAGAGGAGTTAATAACTGCCATCCTGAGTCTTTTCCAGTAAGCTCTGGGAAATTGAATCAGCATTTGCATACATATTCTGTGGCAAAATAATAATGAGTTTTAAATATGTCTGTTTACACACTGTAGTTTGTGTTTTAAATGTACCTGATTATGCAGCTCTTCTTAAGGTGGTAGGAACTTTCTGTGAAAATATAGCAGGGGTCTAAGACAAGGGAACTGCATATTTTTCTGTCTAAATTCATGCTTGTAAGTGGATGTAAAATGATACCATTATGATCTGGTTAAATTTAATTCTGTAATTTGCCAGTCACCACATTCTGTATCTGCTTCTGTGCCTGATCTATAGGGTATACACATTAAATCCCTATTAATGCTGTAGGCACAGAGAAGCATGTTATTTAATCTGGTGAGGTATATTTGATCCCTGCTTGTAGCTCTGGTAGTGGTAGTCCCAAATTGGGATAGTCTGAGAGGTTTTGAAGAATTACATTTTTGTGGGGAAAAGTTTTCAAATAACATATGCCCAGGTCTCGTGTTTAAGTGTGTACTAGGTATTTTTAAGTTCTGTGGCTAGATGAAATCAGTGGGCACATATCTTCTAAACCACTGCAATTTTTTTAAAAAATTCTCATGTGCTTCTGCACACCACTGCAGGAACATGAATCATAGAATCACAGAATTGTTTCAGTTGGAAAAGACCTTTAACATCATAGAGTTCAACCATTAACTTAGAAGTGTAAGGTGCGCCACTAAACCATGTCCCTAAACACCTCATCTACATACTTTTAAGTACCTCCAGGGATGGTGACTCCAGGACTTCCAAGGCAGCTTGTTCCATTGCTTCACAAACCTTTCTGTAAAGAATTTTTCTTAATATCCAATCTAAACCCTGCCTGGCACAACCTGAGGCCATTTCTTCCTGTCCTATCACTTGTTATCAGGGAGAGGATACCAACGCCCACCTCACTACAACCTCTTTCTGGTAGAGAGCAACATCTCCTCCCCTCAGCCTCCTTTTCTCCAGGCTAAATAACCCCAGTTCTCTCAGCTGTTCCTCATAACGCTTGTTCTCCAGACCCTTCACCAAATTTGTTGACCTTCTCTGAACACACTCCAGCACCTCAATGCCTTTCTTGTCATGAGAGGCCCAAAACTGAACATAGGATAAGAGGTGCAGCTTCGTAAGTGCTGAGTACAGGGGGACAATCACTTCCTTGGTCCTATTTCTGGTACAAGCCAGGATGCTCTTGGCTTTGTCAGCTACCAGGGCACACTGATGGCTAGTGTTCATGTGGCTGCTGACCTACACTGGCAAATCCTTTCCTGCCTGGCAACTCTCCAGCCACTCCTCCCTAAGTCTGTAGCACTGCCTAGGGTTGTTAGGACCTAAATGCAAGACCCAGCACTTGGCCTTGTTGAAACTTATGCTGTTGGCCCCGGCCCATCAATTCAGCCTGTCCAGATCCCTCTTCAGAGCCTTCCTTACCTCAAGCAGATCAACACTCCCTGCTAGCTTCACATCATCCACAGAGTTACCGAGCGCACTTGGTCCCCTAGTCCAGATCATTGATAAAGCAGATCATTGATAGAGCTTGCTCCAATACCGAGTCTTAGGGAACACCACATGTGGCTGCCTGCCAACTGGATTTAACTCCATTCACTCACTTATGCTTTGGGCCTGACCATCCAGCCAGTTTTTCACCCAGTGAAGGGTTATGGCCATCCAAGCCATGAGCAGCCAGTTTCTCCAGGAGAATCCCGTGGGTAACAGTTGCAGAGGCTTTACTAAGGTTCAGGTAGACAACATCCACAGTCTTTCCCTCATCCGCCTAGCAGGTCACCTTGTCGTAGGAAAAGATCAGGTTATTTAAGTAGGACGTGCCTTTCATGAATCCATGCTGACTGCGGGCTGTGTCTAGTGGGGTCCCTCAGGGGTCAGTGCTGGGGCCAGTGGTTTTCAATATATTCATCAATGACCTGGACGACGGATTAGAGAGCACTGTCAGCAAGTTTGCTGGTGACACAAAACTGGGAGGAGTGGCTGACACACCAGAAGGCTGTGCTGCCATTGAAAGAGAAC
>NW_009722291.1:1401-2041 GCF_000703405.1 Apaloderma vittatum | reverse complement strand
TGCTGGGTCCTTCCAACACTTCTTTCATGAGGGTATACCAAACACGTATTTCGGGGAACAGGCGCCACATCCATCTGCCAAGCATTTCAGTACTTTGCATCCGCCATTTTCCTTTGGTGTTCGTAGAGGTCTATCTTTGATGTCCTGAAAGACAACACAAAGATGGACCTCAGCCTCTCAGGCTGGGTTTCAAGTTAGAAGTCTGGAATTATCCACCGGATACTAATACGATGTGTTTTCCCACTTCTATCTAGGGCTGCCCGTGCATATAATCCTCCAGGTTTTACCAGAGTCATGGGCACAATGCCTATCGAGGGCAGCTTCACCATGACTGATTGTCCCACAGATATCTGTGATAGTTCAGGGCTGGTGCCCACGAGTGGCAACGACAGAGAAAATGCCTGAATCTTGTTTGCCAAAGCTTCCCCAGCAGTTATTGATGATGAAAACTGCTTGGGCGAACCATGTGTCCCATTTAGGCCGTGAGACTGCGGCATGCTGTTTAATAAGCCCATTAATACATTTCACGATCCCACTGGCTTGGGGATAACATGGTGTATGAAACACCCATTTAATACTTTCTCCTTGGGTCCAATCTTGAACCACTGTGGCAGTGAAATGTGACCCAATGTCACTCTGG
>NW_009722291.1:0-1373 GCF_000703405.1 Apaloderma vittatum | reverse complement strand
CCCTCACTCAACCCTCACATGTTTTGGTCCCCAGTAGCAACACTGGCAGCTCTAGCCCTTGTCAGTCCTGAAACTGCTTCTACTCCCACCAAGATGAACTTCTTTCTGTGGAATGGTTTTAATGGTCCCACATAATCCACTTGCCAGGTACTCCAAAGAGCCTTACCCTGTCTGATATGTTGGGCAGGAGCTTGATTTGGGTGGTTAGCTTTCAGTCTTATTTGGCATTGTGGACAAGCAGTAAGAATGGCCTCACAGACCTTCCTAGATATTGGCCAACCTCGGGATCTGCATTCATAATACAGATCTGCTTTACCTGAATGGCCTCACTTTCCACGTAGCCTTTCAGCTAGACGATCCCAATCCTCCTCACAAGGAACTACTCTGATTTGAGTCAATTGATCCACTTGCTGGTTCCACTTAGAAGCAGGGTTTTTATCCCTTGTGTGCCCTTTTACCCATCCCACCTTTAAGGGTCGTGATCTTCCTATTTCCAGTAGGCGCTGCCAATCCTCTGCCCTCCACACCTTGGTGTGGCCTATTCCCCACTGGCTGGACTCCCAGTTGCACACCCACTCAGTGGCACCCACGAAGGTCGCATAGGAGTCAGTGTAAATGACATGGCACCATTCTCAGCAGCTAGTAAGAGGGCTCGCAGCTCTCCAACTTGAGTGCTGCCTTCTTCTACTTTCTCAAATGTCCTCCTGGTATTAATTTCAAATGCCACTGCTTTATATTGCCGTTTTGGCCCCTCCCACCTAGTCAGTGCATCAGTAAGCCATAAACCCTGTGTGTTTGTGTCAGTCTTAGCAAGTCCCCTCTTCATTCTCAATGGGTCCTGTGGGTGTAGGGGTCATAGCCTTTGGTAAGTCCTGAGTTCATCCCTTAAGATAGTGAGTGCTTCTATATGTAGCAGAGTCCAGTCCCATTCTCTGTTCTTCTTCAACAAGTTATAAAGTGGGCAGGCAATTAGTGAATAGCCAAGTATATGTTTCCTATTACGTGGGGTTTGCCCCTTTTCTATGGCAGACGAAGTATCATCCAGCACAGTCGTAGCACCATGTATCCATAAGGCACCTAAAAACTTCATCTCCTGCCCAGGACCTTGGCACTTGGAGGGTGGGACATCTAATCCATTTTTAGTCAACACATCCCAGACAGCCTTGGCTGTTTGTCCAACTTGTTCCTTATTGTCTCCACCAGTTGAGATGTCATCTATGTTCTGATAAATACAGACCCCTGTTGGCACCTCTGCCGTCCCAAGCAGTTTGGCTAAGGCATTCTGGGCAATGGTGGGCGAATGTTTAATCACTACAGAAGCTGTGATTGGAACAGCAGCAGTTAATGGCAGAGCATTACTGTTCCATTTCCAG